>NW_003315900.1:107808-135598 GCF_000151265.4 Micromonas pusilla CCMP1545 | reverse complement strand
GGTGCAGAAACTACTCAGACGTGGAGATGTCTGTGACGCAAGCCTGGATAAGAAAGGACCATCGACCTGTGGAGGAATTTTCCGGTACCATGGCAATGCTATCACTTGGTTCTGCCAGAAGCAGGAGGATTCATCAACATCAAGCGCAGAGTCGGAGTACAAAACTTTCGGTATAGCTTTCAAACAGGGAATGTATTTTGTCAACCTCCTGCAGGATGACATGAAAATACCAATCACACCCATCCTAGTCCACGAGGACAATAAGGCAGCGATCGAAATGGTTAAACAGCTGATGAGCAACAGTAGAACTGCTCACATTGCGAACCATTACCATTGGGTAAGAGAACATGTACGGGATAAGAAGAACTTCAGGGTACAACACCTAAGCACTGAGCTGATGTGTGCAGACATATTTACTAAGGCACTGGGAGTAGGACTATTCGAGAAGCACAGGAATTTCATAATGAATCACATCCCTGATGCAGACTCGAAATAGCACTTGGTGTCCAGTGATCTGTACAGCATGCCAGAAGTAGGGGGTGCCTTGAGAGTGAGTACAGAGAGGTACTACAATAAGTACTTCTGACTAGTGCAGTACACCAGTAGTGTACTATCTCCGTAAAGACATAGATAGATAAAAGACTGTCGGGGTTTTCCCGACAGCATCACTCTTGAATAGAGACAACACGCACAAGGAACTCATCGACGTATCCTCGATAGACCACTGTCCATCAGGAACAGTAGTCGGGGAAAAGTACTACAAACCAAACAGTACGTAGCCCACTTTAAGGCATTGTAGCTATGTAATATGATTGGCTGACGAAAATCGTCGCATACAAGTGTGTAGCTGTGTAGTGTGTACTGTGTAGCACTGTACGTTGTACTGTATGTGCAGGTTTCGCTCACAGTCTTTTTGTAATCAGATCTTATGGCACAAGTGCGAGAAAAGCATCTTTATGCTTTCATCACACCTGTGGAGTGTTTTTGTAAAAAGGTAAAGGTCTGGGACAAGGATAAACGGAGCTTTACCACAGTCGGAGGATCAGAGAGAACGAAATACGCCACTTATAAACAACTTTATGATCACTGTAGAAGTTCTGCGGTGCATAACTTTACAAAATTTCCCCATTTGTGGATCGAAAAAGGTGACGACATTGCACTAAAACCATCCTCTCCAAAGGTAAAACAATTTAAAGGCGACATACACCTACGAGGTTTAGATTCTTGAAATAAATCGTATGTATTTGTAATGGAGTACACTGGCTTTGGCTTTAGTGGTTTTGATGCGGATGCGGCTGGTAAAGTTGAACGCTTTGAAGCAGGCTCAGAGATTGTTGAAGTTGAGAGCGCGCATGTAAATGTATATAAATTCCATCCCCAAGGACACTTTACATACACCCACGAACACGAGAAGGGCACGAGAGACCACGCCGTTAATTGGATTAGTAGTCTAGTAAAGAAGGGAGAATATTTGCTTGTAAATGAAATTGAAGAAGTGACTGAATCAGTCGCACAACATAAGTACGCGCAACGAACTGCTCCATTTTTATTATAAAATATAAAATATAGCAGGGGATAACTTTCTAAAATTTGGACACTAAATAAATACATGAGTACGAAGGTACTAGTTTGTACTTTTGATGAATAAATAAGTACTTAGTGAGTAGTCAGTCAGCCAAGAAATGAATAAATAAGTACGAAAGTACGAAAGTACGAAAGTAATACTTAAGTAACTATTTTTTCCAATAGTTAGAGTGAATGAGTAGAGGTTTTCCCGACTTATTATGAGTAACTAAATAAGTATTTTTTTCACGAGTACGTGTAAAGCTACATGAGTAAATAAATAAGTAAATATTATTAGCCCTCCGCTTCCTCGAATGAGATCTAAACGGATTTTCGAAGGTTATGCTGCTGCCATCCATGGGACTTCAAGGGATAACCTGAACACAAAGAAAGCGTTTAAGTTTCCCAGCCGCGAAGAGCACTTGAAGCCCGGAGGACCACCGCCACCAGGTGGTCGAGTTGTCGACGTCGGCGTGCAGTGCATGCAACTCGGAGAGGGTTACGACAATCCTTGGATTTCTGTCAGCGTGTTCCTGGCCCCCGCTAAATCCGTGTCAAAGCTTTCCCAGTATCATGGTCGAGCTATTCGCACCTATGACAGACAGCTATATGATGTAACCTTTGGCGGGGCTCCGAGACCGGCCGAAGATGCGATACGAGCGGCTTACTTGTTTTATCCCATGGTGCAGGACGTCGAAGATGTCGTGCAGCAGTATCGAGATAGTAAGGATGAGGACATGGAAGCTATTTTTGCCCGAGATCCTGAACCACGTGACGCAGAGGAGCAAGGTCAAGGCGAAGACAACGATGCAGTAGAAAACATTGCCTCACAGCTTGACGGCACGAGCGTGTAAAATAACAAAGACATAGAAGTTACTGTGCGCCGCCTAGAAATGCGTTGTCGACTTTAGCTCTATTCGCCTGTAACGTCTTCCACTGTTCCATCGGCATAGATATGCCTGTCTTTGAGGGTCTCAGTTGCTTGCTCTTCGAGTCTTGGTACCAGTCGAAGATGGCAATGCGCACTTCACCTCGATATCTACCAACCTTGGCCTTTCGGAGGGAGGACAGATCACAAATGTCGATGTCGTTTTCGGACACGACATCACATGCTTTTGTCACCTCATCCATCGCTGCACAAAGCGCAGCCCACTCACCCCGGGTGAGACGGATCCCCTTCTTCCTTATCCATTCACCTCCCTTCTCGAAGCTCTCGTGCAAATCAACCACAGATTCATCTTTATAGGTCTTCACCGTGCAAAAGCGGTTGTTTGAGAGAGCACATACTCGAGTCTCTGGCACGGGTGGTTGGTCCTTAAAGACCATGGGCTCGTTTACTGATGAGGAGTTTTCCTCCACGAGTACTGCTCTGATCTCGTCGAGTTGTTGGCCCTGGGCATCTAGCTTCTGTTGAATCGCATGCCCGTCCCGCAAAGCCTTGGCCAACGCTTTATTCGCATCCAGTTGAATGTCGAAACCGAGAAGTCGTAGGTGAGAAGCGAGCCTCTCTTTGATGTCACTCATGTTACTCAAATCAGTTTCGGCCCGACAACAGCTCGAACGGCAACACGAGAAACAGCCACGTTGTTCTTTGTGCCTCGAAATATTTCCCAGGACCTCGCGAGTGTCATCGAGATATTTGTCTAGCTCCAACACGAGCCGATGGTTCGGTTCCCTGAGTGTCTGAAGTTCCTCGCCGTTCAGCCGTTCTAAGAGGGTTTCAATGAATGCGCAGTCGCTTTCAAGGTGTTTTTTTTGCCCCTTAATTTCCTTGCACGCTTGGCTCACTTTCTGTGCCTTCAGGATCAGCGCGCTAATGATGCTGACCGCGGGTGCGACTCCAGCGACGGCGAAAGCCATGTCAGTTGACGAAGAACCAAGCGCGATCGTGTTCATCGGTTGGCGAGGTTTTGTGAGAAAGGTAAAGATCTGAACTCGATTGATTTCTATTTTTGGCTATTTTACCGCGAACGAAGAAAGGTCATGCTCGCCCGCACACTCGTCTTCCGCCACTCAGAATGGCGCGCACGAAATGCACCCCCCGGGATATCGGAGGAGTATATAAAGCATACCGCTCGGGTCCAGCCAACATACCGGTCTACGTCTTTCCCGGCGGGACGCGTAACTGGTCGACCGTCGCGCCGACGATGAGAAGCTTGGCGCGGACGAAGGTGATTTACGTCACGCGCGACGAGTTGTCGGGGCTCAAACGCAAACCGACTTCGATGAGCGCTCTTTACGGTTACGAACGTCGCGTGCGCGATATCGAAGCCGGCGACCTGTCCGCGACGGATGGCACGCGCGTCCTCCAGGGCGTCCCAACACTTCCGGTGAACTTCACTGAGGCGCAGCTGAGGGAATACCAGAACGCATGCGCGAACCTGAAATCTTCCCCGGACTACGAGAGCTTCCGCGCGGCGCTGATCACCGGTGAGATCAACGCGAAGAAGGCGTTGGGTTTCATGCACCTCGCCGCCGACGCGAAGAGCACCGAAGTTGAGAAGGATGCGTATTTAACAGTAGCGCGGTTCATCGCCACGGCCAAGCACCGTATGCGAGACTCCAAAGATTTCACCGGGGAGCTGCCGGACGTCCCAGAGGAGACGCGCCGTCACGTCATGAAGCTCATCGGCGAGTGCGGCTTCACGGGCAGCCTCAGGAGCGCCTTCGAGTTGGATTTCGTCCGCACGAAGCTTCGCGTCGTCGGCGCGAAGGGACAAAACATGTTTATAAACGTGCTGCGCAGAGAGGGTAGGACAGATGCAGTGTTCTGTCCAGGCTACGCCACCACAAAGGCCTTCGCCGAGCTCGTCGGTTTGGACAAGAAGGCTCGCGACTATGCGAAACGGAAAGGCAAAGAATGTCGCGACCGCTTTCACCCGCCGACGGAGGCTGATAGATATCGTCCGTGGACTTGCCGTCCAAGGATCCAGCACCATCGCGAGCTCGTCCCGTACGTAGCGGAGCTGATTCACGGGTACTACGTCGTTTACCTGACGGATATCGACACACAGTGGCATGGCGACGTCGGGGAGGATGAGGTGATGTGGGCGGCGACCGAGGTGAAGGGGAAGAAAAGGGGACGAGAGTGAACGCTGAAATCACTTTGTAAATATGTATTGCCGTTTTGTTGTTCCCCGCCTTGTTGACATCAGCGCAAGCCTCGATCAGCACCCGCACTCTCATTTCGACGGCGTCACCCGCAGCTTCAAAGGGAGCCCTCGAGTCCCAATGTTCCGCACCCGCGTCTCTCAGCAGCTGCGCCACCGCCTCGTGGCCTTTTGTCATGGCCATGCTCAACGGTGTCTCGCCGTTTTCATTCGCCTTGTTCACGTCCGCGCCAGCCTTGATCAATGCCTCGACCACAGCCTCCGGGGTGAGCCAGCAGATATTGATGGCGGCCATTAACAACGGCGTCGTGCCTTTATTGTCCGCCCTGTTGACGTCAGCACCAGCGTCGATCAGCGCATTAACCACCTCCTCGTCGCCACACCGAACGACCACGTACAGCGGCGTCGTGCCGTCGTTACTTGCCTTGTTAACGTCCGCGCCGGCCACGATCAGCGCCTCGACCACAGCCTCGTGGCGACTCGAAGCGGCCGAGTACAGCGGCGTCTCGCCGTCGTTGTCTGCCTTGTTGACGTCCGCGCCAGCCTCGATCAACGCCTTGACCGCCGCCTCGTGGCCGTACCGAGCGGCCTTGCACAGCGGCGTATCACCGTCTTTGTTTGCCTTGTTGACGTCCGCACCGGCCTTGATCAGCACCTTGACCGCCGCCTCGTGGCCATTCTCAGCGGCACAGTGCAGCGGCGTCTCGCCATCAACACTCGCCTTGTTCACCTCCGCACCAGCTTCAATCAATGTCTCGACCACTGACTCGCCACCATATGAGGCGGCAGAGTGCAACGGCGTCCGGCTATACTTGTTTGCCTCATTGACGTCCACGCCAGCCTCGATCAGCGCCTTCACCGCCGCCTCGTGGCCGTACCGAGCGGCTTGATACAGCGGTGTCCTACCTGAATCGCCCGCCTTGTTGACGTCCGCGCCAGCCTCGATCAGCGCATCGACCACAGCCTGATGGCCTTTCTCAGTAGCCAAATGCAGCGGCGTCAGACTGTCGCCATTCACTTTGTTGACGTCAGCGCCAGCCTTGATCAGCGCCTTGACTACCGCGTTGTGGCCCTCCTGAGCGGCTATGTGCAGAGGCGTCTGATTGGCATACGTGTTCGTCTTATCGACGTCCGCGCCAGCATCCACCAGCGCCTTGACCGCCGCCTCCTGGCCCTTCTGAGCGGCGATGTATAGCAGCGTGCTGCCGTTATCATCCGCCTTGTTGACGTCCGCACCAGCCTCGATCAGTTGTTCTGCGCCTGCTTGCACAAGTGCCTGCAGAAGCCCCTCGTGACCATAATGTCCAGCGAGGGACAATGGCGTCCAGCCCTCACCATCCGCCTTGTTCACGTCCGCACCCGCCTCAATAAGCGCTCGGACAATAGATACCAAATCATCACCCTGGTCGGCGGCAAAGTACATTTTTTGGTCCAAATTCTCTGTTAAACAGAGCACTGGTGTTTTGCCTTCATTATCTGCCTTGTTAATATCAGCACCAGCCTCGATCAGCACCTTGACCACCGATTCGTAGCCATAATCAGCTGCCCAATGCAGCGGCGTCTGACCTTTATTGTCAGCCTTGTTGACGTCCGCGCCAGCCTCGATCAGCGCATCGACCACAGCCTGATGGCCTTTCTCAGTAGCCAAATGCAGCGGCGTCTGACCTTTATTGTCAGCCTTGTTGACGTCCGCGCCAGCCTCGATCAGCGCATCGACCACAGCCTGATGGCCTTTCTCAGTAGCCAAATGCAGCGGCGTCAGACTGTCGCGATTCACTTTGTTAACATCGGCGCCAGCCTCAATGAATGCTCGAACGTCGTACGCACGTCCGACCATTATGGCGAGGAAGAAGTCAGCGACAGCGCCGCCGGCCTCGATCAGCGCCTTGACCACCGCCTCGTGGCCTTCCTGAGCGGCGATGTACAGCGCCGTCGCGCCGTTGTTGCATGCCTTGTTGACGTCCGCGCCCGCGTCCACCAACGCCTTGACCACCGCCTCGCGGCCGAATCTAGCGGCCGAGTACAGCGGCGTCTTGCCGTCGTTGTCTGCCTTGTTGACGTCCGCGCCAGCCTCGATCAGCGCCTTGACCACTGTCTCGTGGCCCTTCCAAGCGGCTATGTCCAGCGGCGTCTCGCCATTATCCCTCCCCTTGTTCACGTCCGCACCGGCCTCGATCAGCGCCAAGACCGCTGCCTTGTTGCAAAACTCAACAGCAATGTACAGCGGCGTCTGACCTGGCCAAAAGCCAGTGTCAGGCGCCATGTTGACGTCAGCGCCAGCCTCGATCAGCGCCTTGACCACCGCCACGTTGCCGTCCCGCGCAGCTTCTTGGAGCTCGGCCCCAACGTCGTCAACATCTCCGTCGTCGCTGTCGTCGTCGCCTTGCGCATTCTCCGCCCTGAGCTGGGCCAATCGGCTTTGGCATTGCTCAATTACCGTCTCGAGTTCACGTATGTTCATACGGAACGTGGGAAGCACAGCCTCCGCGACGAGCGCGCGATCGACGTCGTCTTCGGTGGACATGGTTCGGGGATCCTTTTTTGGAAACCGGGGCCCAGACGCGCGAGAAGTTGCCCGTTGGGGGGGATGATCCGAGGTCGTACGAGACGCGCGGGCGGAACTCGAAACGACGAGAGTCGCGCGCGACCGAACCCGAGCGCGGAGTGGCGTGTGCGGGGCGGGGAGGGTTGTGCTCCCCCCGTGTGCTTTGGTGTTTTTTTATCATCACGTCCGAGGCTGGCGTCTTTTTCGTGCATACGAAGGTACGAGAGGTTGCGAAGTATATACTAAACAACAGGTAGAGAAGACTGAAAAACTCGCACGAGAGTATGGCGAGAAAGTCAAACACAACCCGACAAATGCGATCGCTAAGACTTTCGCCATACATCCGGTACATATGAACCCAATTTTTAAACCAAAATGAAACCAATTTTTTCACCTCGTCCCTTTCGGATGTGGTGAAAAAGTCATTTCATAGAAAAACGATAGGAGCTGATAGAAGATTGATAGGAGATTCCCCCCACTTCCCGTGATTTTCGTCACATTTACTCGTCTTACTTAACATCGGTGTGTGTGGGAAGGTAACTTTAATAAGACTTAAAACATATAAAATCCAAAAATCCAAAAATCCAATGGTTTAGTCGTTACTCTACGAGAAAAAAAAAAAAAAAAAAAAAAATCTCGGTGAAAATGCTTGTGAGTCGATGGATTTTTGGATTTTTGGATTTTTTATATTGTGTAAATACGTACGTGTACAACAAAGTTCTGTAAAAATGGCTTTTCAGACACATCAAAAAAGGTAAAATCTCAGGGTTTTACAGAACTTTTCCCATGTTTCAAACAACTTTATATGACTTCACTCATCTCACGTGCATATGCCGTAGGCGAAATCACGTAATATTAGTGGGGTGTAAACAACTTTTGGTCGCTTCGCTCCGGTCACGGCCGCGAACCCTCTATCATTTAGGTCTAAAATAGACATCCCCTAAACAACTTTGGTCGCTTCGCTCCGGTCACGGCCGCGAACCCTCTATCATTTTGGTCTAAAATAGACATCCCCAAACCTAAGACCCACTTCTTTATCTCTTTAAGTTAGAAGGCGATCGATGAATCGACCGCGAAACCCCTACCCCACAGAAGTCCGACCATAGGGTAAATAGTATTACGACCGACCGCCATCTACCGGTTTCACACCACTTTACACCCCTTCACACCAAAATAACATAAGTACCTTCGAAGGTATTTATTTACAGTACTGTACACGTAACAATTTACACGTACAGTATGTAGTAGATATGATATCCTTTTTAGTACGAAAGTACTACAGTATTATTACTGTAAAAGTTACAATAACCCCTGGTGTACAGCTGTACACTACGTGTACAGCTGTACAGTGTACACGTACATGTTACAGAGCGAGACGATGATTTTACAGTATTAAAAGTGGTAAATCTGAAGCCGTCCACAGCTCCACACATCGATTCTCTGGTGCACGTTCTTGAAACGCCTATGTCTGCCTATTAATTATTTTTATATAAAGGCTTCGTTGTTGACGTCACCGATATGGAATACAATGATGTACGTATTCTTGGCGGGCGTAAGCTTTACGCGTTGCGCAAGGCTGGATGTCAGGTGGACATCACCAAGTGTAAGGGCTTCAAGAAAAGCAAGAGTGAGGACTTGAGCTTTAAGAATTTCGAGGATATGGCTGGTGGTGACTTTTTATTGTACATATCCGATATATCTACGTACATGCATATTAGATCCCCCCCCCCCTGCGGTGCCAACTCGAGGAATATTTCTTTGCTTGAGTACCAGGGTCGTAGTACGTACCTTCCGTATTCACTTGCACTCTTTCTCACCTTCATACAGGCGCGAAAAGTACATCGTGAGTTTCAAATAAGTCGCTATTTGTCGCATAGAAGCTCCCTCGACAATCGATGCTGTCGTCTCTCACCTTCTTCGCTCTCGCACAGTCGCATAGCGCGTCAGACTCTAGTAAATTCGCGCAGACTTGAGCAGATACGCTTTCCACACGATTCCAGAAAGGAACGAAACTATGGAAACGATTCGCCACTGCCATCTCAGCTGCGTGAAGTACGCTACTCATATTTGTCAAAACGACGTTGTAGACATATGGCATGCCTAATAACTTGAGACCTCGATGCTGTGCATTGCTTTTCTTTACGTATCTTCGCTCTGTTTCCCCCAAAGAAACTGGATTTAACCACGCGGCTCCGTTTGCTAGTGCTTCTAGAGGAGTTGGACTATCTACAGGGTGGCCTAAACCAATTACAAACGCTGACTTCCGTAGTAACATGACAAACGCTCTCGGAGAAATCTTTCCGTGATTGATCAATCCTTCGAGTGCTGTACTTTTTGGGCAGTTTGTATGCAGTTCAAATCCTGCGTCAACAAGCTTTTCAACAAATGGAGGCAGAGGCGTGTGACAGTGTCCAAGAGATTATTTGCCGAATATCATACCACGTCGCGCGCGTTCTTTAATTATTAGAGTTCTACTTTCACCAAAAGTGACGAGACTGTGAGGAAACATGATAGGAGTCCCATGCCTCCCGGGTCACGCGGACAAAGAAGCACGCAAGTCCCACTCGTGCACGGTTGAGCTGTTATAGGGGGACTGTGCGTAACTCAAGGTACCGATGTTGCCTTCCCAATCCCTGCCTAAAGCCCAATATGAGCGGACACGACAACGGACGAGAGGATCATCCAAAGACGGATGAAGTTTGCTCGCTGTTTCGCCAAATGTGAAGAGTGAGTTCGTGATGACGCGGTGCACGCGGCCTTCCCGCAGAGCTTGAATATTGCTGTCGTCATCTAGCCAAGTGTCTACGCTTTGGAAGAATTTCGTTTGAAAGCCCAACCTTTTCAAGGTGTAGTCAAGCGCTGCGCACCAATAAGCCTCCCCACCGTTGTACCCGACCCCATTCTGATAGTTATTCCACGTGGCTTCTCTGAACTGGTGGTGCGCAATAACAATCATCCGGTTTGTAACCCAAGGTGCGCACTGGGTCCGTTCGAAAGCTATAGAGCGGGGCGACGCTTCCCATAAATACAACCCAAATACGGCCCCTGACAGAATGACAGCGAGCGCGAAAGTCGCTTGCTTCCGTGTGAACGCAGATTCGAACTGGAGCATGTACGGTGCAACGGTGGGTGCCAGAAAGACCGCTTAAATTCCACCAGGGGGCAGGAACTCGGGATATGCACGTAGTTTCAGCCCAGTAATAACGTGGTCGCCCTCGACCGTCAACACGTACTTCCGGAAGTGCGTGTACCAAAAAAACGAACGACGCGACGCTACTGTAGAAAACGCACACAGTCATACACAACTGTGCTGCAATTCGCCTACCCGACAGCCGTGAATGCACTTCACAACGTCGCCTCCGAAAGATAATGCTCACCGGATTTTACGCAGAACAGCGATTATTCTTTATGTTGGGTGAAACCTCTGTAAATTTTTTATTTGGGACCCAGCTAGCTATTCTACACCTTGTTTTTACATGTTTTGCCCGGATGGGTTAGAGCTCAGTCTTTTTGTAATCAGATACGAAGGTACAGTATACATACACGTACAGTTATACACATACAGTTACACATACACTGTTTTATCTACGTGTACTTCCGGAAGTACTTTCGTACGAAAGTACTTTCGTACTTCGTTCCGTACGTTGTACGGAAGTACTTTCGTACCTTCGTACTTTCGAAAGTACTTTCGTACGAAAGTACGAAAGTACGAAAGTACCTTCGAAGGTACGAAAGTAGTTGTACCGACCTTGTACGAAAGTAGTACGAAAGTACTTTCGTACTTTCTACCTTCGTACGAAGGTAGGTCTCAATTTACCTAGAAATATATGGTGAGTGTATAAACATGAAAGCCTGAGTTTTGAACTCGCATATCAACAGTAGGTTGTACAGATCTACGAAGGCACGAAAGTACGAAAGTACTTCCGCGTAGGGCTACATAAAATAATGTTTGTCTTGTTTGTCTTCATGTACTTCAGGTACACAACTACACATGTACACGAGCGACTACACGTGGAGCACTGGACGGATCTACACGTTACACTAAATTGTTTGTACCATGTACAACTACGGATAATGGAACGAACGAATGAAGTATTATTATTTCCGGAAGTATGATATTATAAAGTATAGTATCATATCCGAGCGATGCTTCCGTAGATGCGTACGGAAATTGCTTGACATAATTTAACGCCAAGCTAAAGTAGCGGCGCCGCCGTTGACCCGACTGCTCGGGATCGAGGCGTGAAGCTTTTCGGCTTCGAATCCAGTTCCAAAGCTCAAGGGTGAAAGTTTTTTGGCGATATCGAAATGAGATGGAGAGGGCATCATATGCCGTGATTCCACTGCACATGCACATCTATCAAGCTAGAAGCATAATTCATCCTTTCCTCGTAGAGGTCGTGACACTTTCTGACAGTTCGCACTTCGATTGAGGTCACCTCGAATTTCTTCAGCAACCGCGCGTGAATGTCTCGCCCACGTGAGCGTCTTTCGCGGCGAATTCGTTGAGGTCGTTTGCGGGTCTGTCGGGATCTGTATCGAATTCGTGAACGTACCTTGCTGCGACGAGCCAGACAGACCTGTTCGGACGCCCATTCTTGAACGAGTGGTTTTTTAATTGCCAAAATGTGTTAACATCCAGGTATGGTGCGTTTGACCAGAGTAACAATACGCGTGCAGCTTTGCAGTCTCCTAAGAATCGCAGCACTGCTGATAGCGGACACAATCTTTTCTGTCACATAAGCTGGCTCGAGCTGGCTCTCGTTGACTATCGCGAAGCGATAATCTGCGTACGATGTGAACTACGCACATCCAACACTCATCCAACCATGACTGCGAGGGGGGAGCTGTGTCTTACTGCTGTTGGCACAGCGACCAAGAGAGTGTGTCTCCCCAAAAGAGTTCGATCGAAGTCAGCGATCGCATCTTCGAGCGCTGACACCAAGCTTGCTACTAAGATTTCAAGAGATCCATCTTTTAAGGATCGCGAACCCTTCACAGCAAAATACGTGATGAACACGTAGTGATCGAACGATTAGCGTCGATTATGTGACGTTGAAGTGCTGTATTGTGCCACGGTTTCACTGCCTGCGAAAACGACTTTCGCTCTGCCGAGTCTGTAATCCAGTGGAAGACCGCTTGGGGCACGAATAAGTTGCTGTAAAAGCTCGACGATAAGTGAGTTAAGCATTTCTTGTCGGGCGGCTCCTCGAGAACGAAGGTGTGAAGTTTTTCAATCTTTTCTGAGAGACCAAAAATAAGCTGAAAGCTCCCGAATGATGTTGCGACTTCACTTGCACATAGCAGGATATGCAAGTCGTCTAGTAGTGCACGCCCAACGCGAAATTCGATGTTCGTATATACTCCTGATATTTTGGCGAAAAATTCACATGAAGGATTATCCATGTTCTCACAAATTACGTAGATTTTCTTGTCGCTCTGTCGACGAATCTCTCGAATCGCCGACGTGTAATACGAGGTTGGATACACCCAATAGTCTGGGTGGACTCCCGGAGACGGATGGTACGTCCCTGAAATTGAATCGTATGTCCCGGCTACTATATCGCCTGCTCGGACATGCAACACCGCGTGGGGGGAAGTTGGGCATTGTTCTCCCAAGGCGCTACGTTCGTCAATTTTAAAATATGTTTTCAGACTTTGTAGTGCACAGTCACCAAGTTGGACAGGTAGAAAATTTGGAGGATCAAGGCCTTGAAAGAACCAGTCAAAGCGACTTTTAGGAGTGCAAGTCATTTTTTCTGTATGCGCCAAATCGCACAACGACACCTGCCTCAAGAACAGTGGGGCCGGATTCCACCCAGGAACCACATCTTCGTCAACCAAGACGTTACAGCAATTCTTTTCCGCAAAGTTAATCATGTTCGTAATTATCATGAGTCGGTTTCCTAAACGACCGAATTTCTCGCCAGTACACTTTAACGTTCCGTGTCGAAAAAACAGTGCTGAGTTTCCTCGTGCTGTTTCGCTAAACACGAAAGTTTTGCACTTGCCGCGAGGAAGTTTTCTCGCTCGGAACCCTCTTTCACTCGCGTGGCTAGATACGTAGGTTAGGAACCACCCAAGAGCACAAGTCAACAGTGTGTAGAGAATCGTTCTTACGTTTCTAGTTCTTTTCTTTCGTCTTCCTCTGCATCCTTGTCTGTTCTCGTTTGCCATTCGAAAGAAAGCGCGACTATATGTACATGTGGAGAGGTTGCCAAAGGCGGCGATTTCTGCAAGGCGACTCGAAGAGCTTTACCTAAATAAACAACGCCGTGCAGCTCGGAAAGTTCTCACGTCGACAAGCCAGCCAATTTTGCGGATTGCAACGAAGCAACGCTTAAACTGCCTTTCAGCTTTAGAGTAAAACTTCATCGTCAGCTCATAAAGCTCTTATGTGTACACGTGTACGTGTAGTACACGTACTCGAACGACAGAAATTTTCATTAAAAATATGCTGTAAATACTCAGGCGAGTGAACACGCGATTTCGTAGCTTTGTGTACAGCTGTACAGTACACTCCTACACTACTCGTAATACTACGAGCTATCAGACCCTGTTTTATTCACTTTAGACCCGAGCATTTTCGTGTAGTAAACTACACACCGCCGATAAAATAATCCCGTATGAGCATTTATTCAGAATTGGCCGCGTATTCTCGCAGAATACGCCTTTTCGCGCTCGGACGCCGATCCCCGGTTCGGGTAGCGGCGCGACGACGGCGCGGGGAGTTCGGAATCACTTGACATCATATTAAACATGTAAACGAGTTGAGAAACGAGTACACGGCCTTACGCCTCCACGGCGACCGGAGAGCAGACCGGTCCGACGAACTTTTTGTGCTACTTCCCCCAGCACCCTAGCTTCGTGTGAAGGGAAACACCGCAATCCTTGTGATTGCACCGCTGGAACGTTTGCTTGCGAATGTCAAGCTTCTCCTTGCACCATGCGCAATCGCCCTTCCCGCCTTTGACCATCACGAAGTGCGCGGCCACGTCGCGAGGAATACTAACGCAATCAGCGGCAACTGGAGCAGCTGAACCACCCGACGGCGTCCGACCCGCCGAGCCCTTGCTCGCACGCTTTCGCTTCCGAACCGCGGAGGCGCCCTCACCGGATTCAGGAGGGGTGCTCGAGCCACGCGCTAGAAGCCCCGCTATGAGCTTCTTTTGAACAGCGTCGCGAGCATTCAACTTGCCCACCTTGAACCCCTGTTGCACAAAATCGCCCCGAGCTTTTCGAAGCAGAGCGTAGATGTTGATGGCGACGACGTCCAACACCCACGACACGATCGCGCCCGTCCACTTTTTGCACCGACGTTGCACCGAGTACGTCCCTCGCATTTGATCGCACTGATGACGAAGGTGAATGGGGTCGAGGGGCGTGAGTCGAGGGGAGAGGAGATGGAGAGAGGAAAATAAAGCAGAACGCGCACGCGTCGTGCAGACCTTGTCCACAACTTTCATCAGCTTGTTGTAGTCCGAGGCAACCCTCGGCGCGGGTTGCGTCACTGACCCCGTGCCGGGTATCCTACGCGTGACGTCCAAGTACGTGGATGTGGAATCGACGTGATGCGACGGAACCGTCGAGAGGAAGTTCACGAGACTGCTGTCCATCCACAGCCACTGGACCAAGCCGCTATCTCCGTACTGTGGCGGCTCGAACGCGCCCTCCCCTAGAGCCTCCAAGGCGTCGCGCACAGCCGGATCCCGAAATGCCGGGCAAATACCGTAGTTCGGTCGGAGCGTGCCGTGCACCTTGATGTTGAACGTCATGTTGATCCATCGAAACAAGCCAGGCGACGTGAAGTAGTTGTCGGTCGCGATGTGAAAGCCGTGGTGAGGCAGCGCCGAGATGAGATCGAACACGATGTCCTTGACCGTCTCGCCCGCCTTGCGATCGAAGATGAACGTCGCACCGTGACCATTTAGCCTTATTCGCTTCGAGGAGGGTGCCGGTGGAGGACGGAGGTGAGATGATGACCGAACGAAATCGAAATTCGAAAACGGTCCCGCCGAGAAAACGGAAAGTTAACAACCTACTCGTCGGATCCTCAATCGCCTCAATCTCTTCCTCCTCTTGCATGTCTTCGTACGGGTCCGCGGCCGCGTAGTCGCCTCTGCCGAGCGCGGCCTCGATGTCGATGTCGTCGTCGTCGGAATCCATAACCTCCTCGCCTGCGTCGCCCTCGCCGGCCGCGCCGATGTCGTCATCGGCGAGCGCGCCGACGAGGCCACCGGACGTCTCCGCGGCGGCCATGGCGAGCTCGCGCATCTCCGGGGCGTAGTCCTCAAGGTTCCTCTGGGCTATACCAATCACATGGCGTGTCGGGGTCACGATCTAACGAGGTTGGAGGGCGGGGGAGAGGGAGGAAGCGTTAGCGGATCAAGTTCTGCGCGTGCTGGAAGTTTTTGCACATACAGCGTCGTCCTGGCGCGGGCAGCGGTGAAAGTCGCACCGGTTGCCTCGGTGTCGTCGTTTCCGAGAGCGTCGCGGCGGCGCCCGGGGCCGCCGGTGCCTTCGCTTTGTTCTTGCTGCCCTTGGGGCGTCCCCGCGCACGGGAAGACGCTCCGGTACCTACGGAAGCGAGAGGGCGGGGAAGCGTCACGAGCGGGAATATTTATTTGAATCGGGACGAGGAAGGGGCGCGGAGATCGCGTGGCGTACCTCCTCGAGCGGCGAGGCTCGCGATAGGAACGTCGTCGTCGCCGCTTTCCGTATCGCTCGGGGGATCTTCGGCGGCGTCGGCGGAATCGTTCGCGGCTTCAGTGGCCGGAACCCGCGCATCGAAGTCCGCGGCGTCTGTTACAGGGGTCTCTTCTTCCCCTCCGTCCATCGACGCGGGCGGATCGGCGTCGTTCGGCGACGAAAACAGTCTCTGGGCGAGGCCACGCACGGGAGACTTGACCACTCCGGCGACTCTAGCGAAGCCCGCCCATACGCCGACCGGCGTCGTGCGAGGAGTGCCGCTCATGCCGCGCAACCACTCGGGGGTGCAACAGTGATCTTGTGTAGTAAACTACACAAGCCTTCGCGATTGATTTCAAAGAAAGCGTGCGCGCGATGGCGTCGTGTGACGCGCGCTCGCGAGGAGAGGAGCTCTTCAGCCGCGGGGCTCGAAGGTTTGCCTTTCAAAAATGCTTTCGGCCCCTGGGATTGAAACTGGAGAGTTTCACGGTGAACGGAGCTCGCGTCGCTCGGCTTGACCCCGGAAATATGTGTAGTGAACTACACACCGGGTCTAAAGGGGTAATTTACTCAAAGAAATATTCCCAAGTGAGTACAACGTTGTAGATAGAGCTACTGTATAAAATAGCCCTAGAGTATTTAGTTACAAGTATCATATTTTTTGAGTAGATAGAATTTGGTGAGTTTTCGGATATTCCGGAAGTAGAATACTGTACAGTTGTACAACTACTCTTGAGTATTTTGCGCTTGGCATGTTTGAGTACGTGTTCAGCTGTACACGTAGATAAAACTCTTGAGTATTTTGCACTTGGCATGTTATGTTTTGAGTGGATACAAGATACTCTTTATATATATATATATATATATATATATATATATATAGTACGTACGTAGTAGTAGTACCATAGTACGGAAGTACCTTCGTACGAAAGTACCTTCGTACGAAAGTACTTGCGGAAATACGTGTATGTACAGCTGTATACAACTACACATACTTGCGTATTTTGCACTTAGATTGCGCTGCTGAAAAAAACACTCGATGAGCATCGCGCGAAACACGCTCTCACGCTACACGCACGTTACTTGCGAATGAAGTCTACGACGAGTGCGCGTAGACTCTCGTGATACGACCTTTTTCCTTCGATTTTCTGTCGCAGTCTTTGCCTTTTCTACGACCGTCATCAATATCGATGAATTTGTCGTCACGATGCTCTCGCCGAAATTCGAACGAGAAACTTCTGTTCCTTTTAGTTGCCTCTCTCGTCGCCTTATTTCTTGTACGGTGGTTTCGACTGGACAACGATAATGAATTGCGTGAACTGGTGGCTACGGTAACAGACGATATCTCAGCGTCAGAGAAGTTCATTCCTTGTAACGGCCTAGCACCGAACTTTGCATCCGCCTCATATGGCGTTGACAGGTGGAGCTGTTCAGAGCCAATTGTCAACGTAGGCTACGAACAGTGGTCTAGTGTGCGAAACCTCAAACGTTTCGAGAGATATTTAACGCTGGGAACATATGAAAGTCAAGACTTTACGCATTCGGGACCAGGACGTTACCCGCTCCCACCTCTCTCAAGATTCCACACGTTAAGCTACGCTTTCGCCGACTTCGAAAGGCGAGAGGGCAAGGTCGTTGTCGAGGTTGGGACTTCTCGCTCGTTTCAGCACGGCAGTGCACCAGGCTGTAACTTGGATGACCCCAAGTGGTGGCACCCTGACAACCCCGAAGACTGGGATTGGGGCGCAGGCCATTTCACGCATCTTGCGTGCACTTCGCTCTCTAAATATTTAAGAAAAGGGCACATGTTCACTGTGGATCTGCTCGAGGCTCACATAGTGCGTTCGAAAATAATGACAACAGAATGTGCGCAGTACACCAGCTACGTTGCGAAATCATCACTCGACTTTTTCAAGGAATATGATACCAGGAAATATGGTCAAATCGACTTGCTTTACCTTGATACCGGCGATATGACACCTGTCGAAGTGACGGCAGAGTTGCACCTCGAAGAAGCAAAATATGTTGTTGAAAGACAACTCGTTAAGCCTGGCGGCTTGATCTTGATCGACGACGTTCGCAACTTAGCGCCTAAGCAATATGGTGAACCTCCAGGCGATACGTACGGTAAAGCAAAATATTCTATTGATTATTTTCTTGAACATGGTTTTTCGCTCGTGAAATCTGAATACCAGGTCATTTTACGAAACACAGTCGATGACATGGTGGCTGCCTTCCATTCAAAACCTATTTCATGGACTCCTAGACTTAAGCTCTTTCACATTTCGTTTCATTTGGGATGTATCAACGAAATCGAGTTCGTAGGGTCGCAACTTAACATTGAGGTTGACTCATTGTTATGGGACGGAGCTGGAGACGGCAACGATAAATACAACATCAATCACCGCCGAGCAGCTAAATACTGGGATCTCCTGAAAGAACGGGCTCTTCAGGCAGATGTTGTTTTAACTTCAGATACAACTCCCTTAGCTCGTATCTTTCTTCAAAATGGCTATCCAGGCAAACTACTGATATGGATAAGCAATCGATTCGACTACGCACACGCTCCACCAGCTGTGCAGGTCTCTGAAGAAGAATCAGAACGCTACGCTGGCGAGCACCCAGAAGAGTTTCCAACAAGGGAGTATTACAATCTTATTCGCAAAGCTGCGCTCTCTTCGAAGACCGCAATCGTGTGCTACACTGCGTTTGAGCATATATACGCACGCACTGTCAGAAACGTAGAGGTCGGCCGACAGGTTATTCGACCGTCCGGGCACGGCTACTTGCACTCACTTGTAGTGAAAAAAGATGGTGGGGGAAAAGTACCTTTAACAGTTGACAAGAGCACCACATTTTTTATTCCGCCATATCACAACGATGAACGAACGCCGACGAAATGTGCTACACTCGGCATTCGATGTTATCGGGGAAGATATGCCGGTCCGCTAGACGTAAAAGGCTTCAAGGGCATCATCCACGTTCCGTATGCTTGGTCTAATTTCGCCCTATTTGAAATGATTGCTCAAGGCACACCGTACTTCATCCCTTCCAAAAAACTTCTTTTGGCGGAGGAGGAAATTTTCTGGTCACCTCCTTTCGACAAAGAAAATCTTGACGCGTCAGAATGGTATGATCCCACACTAGCACACGTTTTTATATATTTTGATAGTTGGGAAGCACTGCCTGATGTCATAGAACGTACCGATTTTGGAAAGCAAATTCAAGTTCTTCAAGAATTTAGTGAAAAACACAAAAGGGAAGTTGTTGAACGGTGGAAAACGGTCCTGATGAAACTTTAATCACAACGTGATACTATTTTCCAGATCGTGCCGTCGTATGATGATACAGAACGATCCATGAGAATGGTAGTTGAACCCGAAAGCAGCTGTGAAACACCTTGTATTGGGGATATGTACAAGCAGGAGCTGGGAAAAGTGAGACCAGGCGGCTCCTTTTTTTCTTCTTCTTCAGTGGATAGTATGCGCCATCATCGATGCCGCGCGTGTCTTCGAAGACAGTGCCTATAAATATTGAGATCGTAACTTGCGAGCCTGCTGAGTTTTATTTGAACCCGCATATGAACACACCGGTTACAGTAAAACGTTAGCTACGTACTACGTAGTACTTTCGTACAAAAGTACGTAGCTAGCTAGCTACGTAGGTACCAGGGGATAACTTATTACTAAAATTTCGACACTAAGTAAATACACGACTGCCGGAAAAAAAGGTAAATAAATAAATATTTCAAGGTACCGCAGTTTTAACTCACAATCGACGGTCTAATTTTGCTCGACCCGCAAAAGTCTTCGCCTTTCGAAAAACTAAGTAAACTTTTACTTACTCATTATTTAATACTATTAAAAGTTATAACCCCTGGTAGGTACGTAGCTACGTACGTAGCTACGTATGTACCCAAGGTAGCTACTACAGTCTTAAAAGCTAGACTTAAAACTAAGCGCAGTCAACAAACATACTTGCGCGTCTCTCAAGAGATTCTAAGGAGATTCTTAGGAAAAAATATATCATTGCATTTGTAGACAGTGCTTCACAGTGTGTCCAGCCTGCAATATTACAAAAGCGAAACGCATTGTAACATCCAGAGCTCCGAAACGACCCTGGTATACTGCCATGCTTCATCCTAAGGCGGGGACTCACGTCCCGGAGCAAGTCAGGTACGCCAAATGTAGTACCCGAATTCCACCGAAGGATGGTGAGCATCAAGTGGCCAAAGGGGTCAATCCTGAAGATGGGGGTCTTCCCCGGAGGACGGCGAATACAATGATCATCCCTGGTAACCAATCCATATATAGTATTCAACAACTGCCTCAGGATATAGAGCAAGGAATGGAAGTTACAGATTCTGCAGAGCAAGGGGGGGAACCAATCTCACAAAAGCGGGATTCTAAACTCTCAAAAGAGGTTAAAATTGTAGGTCATCTGGTAAACACAGATGTAAACTACATCATGTTCCCTGGAATAAAAGGGGAAAAATATATCATTGCATTTGTAGACAGTGCTTCCAGAATCTGCAAGATTTACTTCATGGAAACTAGAAATTCAGATGAAGTAACAGGTTGCTTTAAAAGTTTTATAACTTGGATGAAACAACAGATTAATCATTCGAACCCTACTGAAAGGTATAGCATATCTGTAATGCTCAGTGAAGCTGCTGAGTATACTGGAAGTGAATGGAATGCAGTCTGTAAAAATAATGACATTGATTGTCGCCAGATTGCAAGAGAAGTCCATGAACAAGCTGGAGTAGTTGAACGTCTCTGGGAAACCCTGGGAGACATGGCACGAGCAATGATGTATACTGCAAACATGCCAAAAGAAGAATGACCACTTGCATATGAACATGCTGTATGGTTATACAATCGGATTCCACATCAGAAGTATGACTTGAAGAAAAGTCCATACGAAATAATCTATGGTATCAAGCCTGACATGACCAAAGTAAAAGTATTTGGCTGTGAAGTGTATGAACTTATATCTAAGCAAAGCAACACAGGTTTGGGTCAAAAGCTCAATCCAAGAGCAAAAGCTTTTATGTATGTTGGACATTCGGAGACCACAATTGCTGATTCCTATAAACTGTATGACAGAGTAAGCAAAACTGTCAAGACAGGAAGCATCAGTAAGTGCACTGAAAACGTGGATGAGTACGGGAAAGTGCTAAGCAAGCATAACCACTCATATGCACATGACTTCTCGGTCAGAGAAACTCTGCCAGAAGATTTCTGCGAAGGAAAGGAAGCTGAAAAATTCCTGGTTAAGGTGGTACAGGATTTTGATTTGTATCATGACAGCGAAAATGCAACCACGCATTTGCTGATAAAGGTAAAACCATCCACCGGACAAGCTCGATGGATGTTCGCAACATCAATGTTCAAAAAGAAATCTGAAAAGAATTTAAAGATAATGTTCAGCAAGCTTCAGAATTTCCTGAATAAGAAGGATAGTCAGAATCCATATAGGATTAAAGACTTGAGGATTGCTGTGCAACCGTTCCTTTCAGAGGTTTATTGGATGCGAATTTTGCCGGGCAAACCCCTACCAGGCAAAGATAGAATGAAAACTGTGCATGCGGCATATATATTGTCCCATAATCCAAACTCAAAGAATCTTTGGACAATAGTGCGATTCACCGATGGCGTCTTGTATGAAGCAGATGACAGTGAGTTGAAATTCCACAAGGAAGACTTGCCCAATAACTGTAAAATTGCATCACAAGCATGGAAACAAGACATAGAGGTGAATGCAGTGCTTAACTACGACCTTTTCAGCGAGAGAGGCATTGAGCATTCAGGTGCACAAGTTTGTGCAATATCAAGTGCATCTGAAAAACTTAACAAAACATATCTCAATAAGCCTGAGCCCACAACATACAAGGAATCGCAGAAAACTGATGAGGCCGAACAATGGAAGGCCGCGACTGAAGCTGAACTCAAACAAATGGAGGACTTATAAGTCATTTCAGCAGTCGATAAAGTTCCAGAAGGTAAGAATATTACCGAGTCTAGAATGGTTTATAAGAGGAAACTCACCTCTCTGGGCGATGTGGAGAAATGGAAAGCAAGATTAGTAGCCAAAGGATTCTCCCAACAATACGGAGTAGACTGGAACGAGAATTTTGCACCAACGCCACAAACAGCTGGAATAAGACTCTTGATCGTGTTCATATTGCATTTTGGACTAATGCATATGCTTCAGGAGACGTCAGTGGAGCATTCTTAAACAGCACCCTGACAGAGGAAATCTATTTAAGATTACCAGAAGGACTTAAACTCCATGGATCAACCATAGTTCTGCTATTAAAAGCTCTGTATGGTTTAAAGCAAGCAGCCAATGAATGGCATGCTCTCTCTGATAAAATTATTAGAGAATTTGATCCAGAACTGAAACAAAGCAAATCAGAACCGTGTATCTATTATAAAATCACCAAAGACTGCATATTTGTGCTGTCAGTGCATGTAGATGATTACCTGTTTGGATACAACAGCAAAGAATACATGCAGGGCTTTGTGGCACATTTTAACAAAACCATAAAGATGACAGTGCAACCAAGCATCAACTTTATTTTGCAAATGAAACTTGAATGGTCTGATAATTCAGTGACTTTATCACAGAACAGACAAATAGAAGCTCTTGTCAACAAGTTTGGTGTCAACGGAGCAGGTAGAACATACAAAACGCCAATGGATGGAAAAGCTTTGTCTGATCCAACCTTAAGGGCTGGTGATCCAAAGAATCTTCCAGACGTACCTTACCGTGGACTTGTATGCGCATTATTATTTATTGCAAGATACACAAGACCAGACATAATGTTTGCAGTTTGTTTCTTATGCAGATATTTGAGCAACTACACTGATGCACATTGGAAAGCAGCAAAAAGAATACTGATTTACCTCAAAAATACCACCGATATCAAACTGAAACACACTAAAATTCCAAATGCAAAACCTCTGGAAGTGTATACAGATTCGGATTATTGGGCAGGATGTCAAGAATCAAGACGATCGACATCTGGAGGAGTAATCTTTGCCTGTGGGAACCCAGTGGCTTGGTATTCAGAAAAGCAAGGTTGCGTGACTGGATCAAGCAGTGAAGCAGAATATGTCGCATTAAACTCAGCGTTGAAGGAAGGTAGTTACTTCATTAATCTCATGCAACAGGAAATGGGAATAAAGATCACACCAGCTGCAGCTCATATATACAATATAGGGGCTGGATTTATGGCTGAGCAGAAAATCTGCAACAAGCGATCAAAGCATATTGATATTAAATATCATTATTGCAGAGAACAGGTTCAAGAGTTTAAAAACTTTGACCTGAACTATGTCCCAACTGGAGATAACGTGAGTGACATTTTCACCAAACCTTTAGATGCACCAGTACACCATAAACACCGCAACTCTACAATGAAGTGGGAGAGCCAAGATTCAGGAGCTCAGGAGTGACAACGATTCAAGAGAGGCTATCGTTATATCACATAATGTACGCATAAGTGTACAGTACGTGTACTGAATAGCAATCACTCCGAGATAGATAATGCTCAGAATTCTAGATAGCTCAACACTTTTAATTGACACAAGCACGCTAAACGGCGTACTTTAATAACTGAAAGTACGAAAGTACCTTCGAAGGTACGGAAGTAGTACGAAAGTACGAAAGTACTTCGTTCCGTACGTAGCTACGTACCTTCGTAGTTTATGTATGTGTATGAGTAGTTGAGTACGTGTACGTGTGCAACTGTGCATGTATGTACAGTACCTTCGAAGGTACCGCAGGTAAAAATTTAAGTTGTTTATTTCCGTACGAAATAAGTACGAAAGTACGAAGGTACGAAAGTACTTTCGTACGAAGGTACGAAAGTACGAAAGTACGAAAGTATAAATAGTCTAAATAGTTTTATGGTACTTTTTAGTACTATACTGTAGTTTATAGTTTATACCTACCTCGAATTTTGAGGACGTGACGACTTCTTAGCGAGGGATGTCACGATCACGGTTTCAACTGCTAAAACTTGCAACTTGCTTTTTATTTGTCTCCCTGTTATCCATACCACGCCTTACACAGTCCTTTGGCAGGGAAATACTTCCCATGCTTCATTCGACGATAATGACGTGCGATTCGAACTCTTGCGATATCAGCGAGGCGTGTGTTGCAAACAACAGAACTCTGTTCGTTATTGGCAGTGCATCGGTGCCTATTGTCGAAAGAGCGCTGCTCAGTGTGAGACTACGAAGAAACGGCAGTGTAGCTTTGAATGTCAGGGCTCTGGACATATCTATTCTGACCACGTCAAGACGCAGAAGCAAAGCTTTTCTCATAGAGCGGTACGTTGACAATAACTGCGGACACATCCTAGGAGACGAAGTTTGGCCTGCATTTCGAATGATGCAGAAATATGCGCCGAATTCTGATCGACTCGGTCATGAGAGTGACTTGTACGTCGATCGTCCGAGTAGACCACGATGCGATGATTATTTTGATGCATTAGTCAAGAATGGGGAGGTTTTCGATCTCAACTTGAAAACTGAAGTTGAGTCCAGAATTATATGCTATGATCACGTGTATTTCGGAATGAGCGGATTCTCTTACGTTGATGAGGACCTTGCATATCTTTCGTCTCCAGTGTTTTCAGCTGACGCGAAAGCCTTCAGAAATAAATTTTACATGAAGTATCCGTCAAAAGAAAAAGAAAATCCGGACAAACTTGTCATCATGGAGAAAAGGTCTGGGGACCATCTTACAAACATCGATAACATTAATGAGCTGAAACTGGCCGCAGCCCGAACTTTTAAAGAACTCGACGTCCTTATTGCCTGCCTGGAAGACTACTCAGTTGGAAATCAAGTAGAACTGATGAGTCGAACGAAAATGCTTATCAGTCTTCCAGGGTCCGACGTAATGAACGCGATATTCATGCAAGATGATTCTACACTATTAGTATATTGTCGGTTTGTGAACGGCGTTAAAGAAAATAGCAACGAGATACGACTTTGGTTCCGGTACCTTGTTCACTTACGTGTATTCGAGTTCTGCAGTGAATTTCCAGATGTCCGCCTCGAGGACAACAGAAATGTATGGATTAACGTTACTCGTCTTAATGATACAAAATATGAACAAAGACTGATACCCCACGGAAGATGATCGTCAGCGATTCGGATATGTTTTAGCACTCGCGAGAAGCGCAGTTACTTAGTTGGAAAAGTAACAGGAATATGGGAATGAAACCGGCCAGAATGCAAGCAGAATTGTTCTTCGATGTCGCTGACCTCGTTTCTGTTCTCGGCATCGGCTTGACGACTATAGTTCCGCGCAGATGTAAGACCTTGTCTTAACATGTAAGAGCTCGAGACTTCTTGTAGATATTTCGAAAGCTTACTCGAGGTGTCTAGCGTCGCAAGGGCATGCACATCAAGTGTCAAAATCATTCCATGTCGTCGTCTCATCGAACTGATCCCGTCAAGAAAAGCCGCCCCCATACCGCAACGAGGGAAGCTAGCGAGTTTAGGTCTCAGTGTGCAGGTCTTGATTTTGAAAAAGTCGCAGAGTGGTCCGAAAATCGTTTTCCTTATAGACCTCTCACGAGTAAAATCGCGAAACTTTGAGAGAGCATCAGCGACGTAATAGACAACATCGTGACGAAGTTTCAAATCAATCGACGCCGCGAAAGCGCGTTGGCGCGCACGAAGGCACGTTTTTTTTTTGCGATTTAGAATGAATACGCATACTTCCGGAAGTACTTTCGTATTTTTTTTTCTAAAATCGCGAGTTACCCCTGTGAAAAAAATAGTTAAAAAACGAATTTACTCGCTAAGTCTTCCAGTTTCGTACCTTTTTTTGTGCTCCACCTCAAGTTCATCCCACGAGTGAAGCAACGCTTCGGCTTCATTCGGTGCATTTAACAAGCAGCCGGACATGCAGCTATCTTCGGCGTCTACTTGCTGTAGACTTTAGACTTTGATATCAACAAACACTCAGTTAGATATATGGGTTAATAATGTTTATTAGTGTGTGATCAGCAGTGGGAAAATATCCTGATCTTAAAAGAAAAGGTCCTAGGTTCGAACCCCACAAGGAGCAGAATTCTCTAAATATGAGAAAATAAATAAAATAAAAAAATCTGCCTTCCAAGTTCCGTCAAGGGGGTGTCTCAATATATATTCCTAGAAATATATGGTGATCATAACATGAAAGCTCGAACTCGCATATCAACACTTCTTACCTTCGAAGGTAGCCGCAAACTATCATATTTAGCTACCTTCGGAGGTTCATAGCCACATAAGAAGGCAGGTAGCAAGGTAAGTTACTACCTTCGTATAAAAGTACGGAAGTACTTTCGTACGAAAGTACGAAAGTTTCGTACTTTCGAAAGTACTTTCGTACCTTGTTAGGTACCTTCGTACGAAGGTGCTTTCGTACTTTCGTACGTACTAAAGTACGAAAGTACTTTATTTCGTACTTTAGTACTTTCGAAAGTACTTTCGTACTTTCGTACTTTCGAAAGAACTTTGTACTTTCGTACCTTCGTAAGCATAAGTAAGTACTTTATTTCGTACGAAAGTACTTTCGAAAGTACGAAAGTACCTTCGAAGGTACCTTCAGTTATTAATAAAGTACGCCGTTTAGCGTGCTTTGTGTCACTTAAAGTGTGTTGAGCTATCTAGAATTCTGAGCATTATCTATCTCGGAGTGATTGCTATTCAGTACACGTACTGTACACTTATGCGTACATTATGTGATATAACGATAGCCTCTCTTGAATCGTTGTCACTCCTGAGCTCCTGAATCTTGGCTCTCCCACTTCATTGTAGAGTTGCGGTGTTTATGGTGTACTGGTGCATCTAAAGGTTTGGTGAAAATGTCACTCACGTTATCTCCAGTTGGGACATAGTTCAGGTCAAAGTTTTTAAACTCTTGAACCTGTTCTCTGCAATAATGATATTTAATATCAATATGCTTTGATCGCTTGTTGCAGATTTTCTGCTCAGCCATAAATCCAGCCCCTATATTGTATATATGAGCTGCAGCTGGTGTGATCTTTATTCCCATTTCCTGTTGCATGAGATTAATGAAGTAATTACCTTCCTTCAACGCTGAGTTTAATGCGACATATTCTGCTTCACTGCTTGATCCAGTCACGCAACCTTGCTTTTCTGAATACCAAGCCACTGGGTTCCCATAGGCAAAGATTACTCCTCCAGATGTCGATCGTCTTGATTCTTGACATCCTGCCCAATCCGAATCTGTATACACTTCCAGAGGTTTTGCATTTGGAATTTTAGTGTGTTTCAGTTTGATATCGGTGGTATTTTTGAGGTAAATCAGTATTCTTTTTGCTGCTTTCCAATGTGCATCAGTGTAGTTGCTCAAATATCTGCATAAGAAACAAACTGCAAACATTATGTCTGGTCTTGTGTATCTTGCAATAAATAATAATGCGCATACAAGTCCACGGTAAGGTACGTCTGGAAGATTCTTTGGATCACCAGCCCTTAAGGTTGGATCAGACAAAGCTTTTCCATCCATTGGCGTTTTGTATGTTCTACCTGCTCCGTTGACACCAAACTTGTTGACAAGAGCTTCTATTTGTCTGTTCTGTGATAAAGTCACTGAATTATCAGACCATTCAAGTTTCATTTGCAAAATAAAGTTGATGCTTGGTTGCACTGTCATCTTTATGGTTTTGTTAAAATGTGCCACAAAGCCCTGCATGTATTCTTTGCTGTTGTATCCAAACAGGTAATCATCTACATGCACTGACAGCACAAATATGCAGTCTTTGGTGATTTTATAATAGATACACGGTTCTGATTTGCTTTGTTTCAGTTCTGGATCAAATTCTCTAATAATTTATCAGAGAGAGCATGCC
>NW_003315900.1:77266-107708 GCF_000151265.4 Micromonas pusilla CCMP1545 | reverse complement strand
GTTTTCTGCGATTCCTTGTATGTTGTGGGCTCAGGCTTATTGAGATATGTTTTGTTAAGTTTTTCAGATGCACTTGATATTGCACAAACTTGTGCACCTGAATGCTCAATGCCTCTCTCGCTGAAAAGGTCGTAGTTAAGCACTGCATTCACCTCTATGTCTTGTTTCCATGCTTGTGATGCAATTTTACAGTTATTGGGCAAGTCTTCCTTGTGGAATTTCAACTCACTGTCATCTGCTTCATACAAGACGCCATCGGTGAATCGCACTATTGTCCAAAGATTCTTTGAGTTTGGATTATGGGACAATATATATGCCGCATGCACAGTTTTCATTCTATCTTTGCCTGGTAGGGGTTTGCCCGGCAAAATTCGCATCCAATAAACCTCTGAAAGGAACGGTTGCACAGCAATCCTCAAGTCTTTAATCCTATGGATTCTGACTATCCTTCTTATTCAGGAAATTCTGAAGCTTGCTGAACATTATCTTTAAATTCTTTTCAGATTTCTTTTTGAACATTGATGTTGCGAACATCCATCGAGCTTGTCCGGTGGATGGTTTTACCTTTATCAGCAAATGCGTGGTTGCATTTTCGCTGTCATGATACAAATCAAAATCCTGTACCACCTTAACCAGGAATTTTTCAGCTTCCTTTCCTTCGCAGAATCTTCTGGCAGAGTTTCTCTGACCGAGAAGTCATGTGCATATGAGTGGTTATGCTTGCTTAGCACTTTCCCGTACTCATCCACGTTTTCAGTGCACTTACTGATGCTTCCTGTCTTGACAGTTTTGCTTACTCTGTCATACAGTTTATAGGAATCAGCAATTGTGGTCTCCGAATGTCCAACATACATAAAAGCTTTT
Organism: Micromonas pusilla CCMP1545; assembly: GCF_000151265.4. Taxonomy (NCBI): domain Eukaryota; kingdom Viridiplantae; phylum Chlorophyta; class Mamiellophyceae; order Mamiellales; family Mamiellaceae; genus Micromonas; species Micromonas pusilla. The sequence continues at coordinate 106,844 of NW_003315900.1, read as the reverse complement.
GCTCTTGGATTGAGCTTTTGACCCAAACCTGTGTTGCTTTGCTTAGTTAATAAGTTCATACACTTCACAGCCAAATACTTTTACTTTGGTCATGTCAGGCTTGATACCATACATTATTTCGTATGGACTTTTCTTCAAGTCATACTTCTGATGTGGAATCCGATTGTATAACCATACAGCATGTTCATATGCAAGTGGCCATTCTTCTTTTGGCATGTTTGCAGTATACATCATTGCTCGTGCCATGTCTCCCAGGGTTTCCCAGAGACGTTCAACTACTCCAGCTTGTTCATGGACTTCTCTTGCAATCTGGCGACAATCAATGTCATTATTTTTACAGACTGCATTCCATTCACTTCCAGTATACTCAGCAGCTTGATCACTGAGCATTACAGATATGCTATACCTTTCAGTAGGGTTCGAATGATTAATCTGTTGTTTCATCCAAGTTATAAAACTTTTAAAGCAACCTGTTACTTCATCTGAATTTCTAGTTTCCATGAAGTAAATCTTGCAGATTCTGGAAGCACTGTCTACAAATGCAATGATATATTTTTCCCCTTTTATTCCAGGGAACATGATGTAGTTTACATCTGTGTTTACCAGATGACCTACAATTTTAACCTCTTTTGAGAGTTTAGAATCCCGCTTTTGTGAGATTGGTTCCCCCCCTTGCTCTGCAGAATCTGTAACTTCCATTCCTTGCTCTATATCCTGAGGCAGTTGTTGAATACTATATATGGATTGGTTACCAGGGATGATCATTGTATTCGCCGTCCTCCGGGGAAGACCCCCATCTTCTGGATTGACCCCTTTGGCCACTTGATGCTCACCATCTACGGTGCTTTTGGGGTGTATGTAGGTAGTCTGGAATAAAAAGGCGATCGTACTCTACTAAAAACGTACTCGCGGCCTCTGCTTGTTTTCTCTCGCGGAGACGCGCGGCGCGGTCCCATCGGCTTGGAGCGCCGGCAGCGCCGGCGGCGGCGGCGGCGCGACGGGAAATCCGCGGCAGTTTCTCGCGTGCCCCTTCGGCTTGGGCTCGAGGCATTTTCCGCACACGTACACGCCTCGCTTACGCGCGTTTCTCCTCGACGCCGCGCGGAAGGGGGGGTGCGTTAATCTGAGATACCGCTCCAGAGCTTGTCGATGGACGGACGTGACGTCCGTGGCCGTCCGCGCGTGCGTACTGTGATCGGTCATGAACTTCTTCCAGATCTTGTTCGCGCTCTCGAGCACCCACGAGCTGTACTTAAGCATCGGCCCGTGGGTGAGGATGTGGTCCGCGACGTGACACAACATCTCGTGCTGGTAATTGCCCGGGTGGTACGCGATCGCGAGCGCGAGATCGCCCGTCCTCTCCCCGCTCCCGTCGACGTCTTCGCCGTTGAACTCGCGAATCATAAACGCGCCGAACTCTCTCGTCCGCTTTCTAAACGTCTGTAAGACAGCATCTGCAGGAGAGGAAGCGCGCGGTTAGTGAAGCACGCGCGCGCGGAGGCATCGCGCGGGGAGGGGGGGCGGGGGCGCGATCTCACCGCTAGGGGCGTCCTTGAGCATGAGGAAGGCGACTTGATGGGCGCGCTCCTCGGCGAAGTGCTTCAGTGCGGCGTACTTCGGGTGCCCTTCGAGGGTTATGATCCACTGCTGCCACTGCATTATCACGCGGAGAGCGAGCCCGGTGTCGTACCCCATCATCGGACGGGGGCAGCCGGCGACGGCGGCGACGGCGGCATCAAATTTGTCAAGGGCCTACAAAGAAAAAAAGGTGAGAGATGGATTCGGTTCAGACCCGCGCTCGCCCCGCCCCGCGCCCTCCCTCGCACCTGGATTTGCGTCGCGTGTTTCTGAAAAAGCGATTTACCGTCCTGTTCGGCGTAATCCGCGCGGCACACGTTCAGTACGGCGTGACACACGTCGGGGATGTAGTCCGCGACGGGGATGGCGGTGAGCGGCGGGCCCTTGAGCGAACCGCACATCATGATTAGCTTCGCCTCGTCCTTCATCACGTCGATGAATTCGACCTTCTTATCCCACCGCTTCTTCTTCTTTTGCTTACAGAATAATTCGTGCGCTTCGGGGTGCGCCTTTACCGGGTCCTCTCCCACAAGTAGGTGTTGAGCGGCCCGTTTCGCCTTGCGTCTCATCGCGTCGCGTGTTTGATCAAAAGTCGGCACCTTTTTGGTTTTTTTTTTCGTTCGGGCTCCCGCCTCTCCCGGCGGCGCTTCGTTGGGTTTCTTCGCGACCTCCTTCTCCGCGTCCGCCGCGTCCGCGCTCACTTCTCCTCGCACGTCGTCATCACCAGGTGGAGCGTCGAGGACGTTCACGGTGGCGGCGGGGGCGGCGGGAGTACCGCGGGGTACATCGGCGCCGGTGCCGGGAGCCGGGGCGCCGGCGCCGCCGGCCCCGGGAATCGTAATTCCGGACGATCCGACCGCGACCCCGCCGTCGTTGCGCGCGTTCTCGCGGCGCGGTGATGCGACGTCCGCGGTGTCCTCGCGCGTGACGTCGCCGAGGTCCTCGGTCGCGTTCGCGGCGGCTTTCGCGGCGGCGGCGGCGGCGACGGCTTTCGCGGCGGCTTTCGCGGCTTTCTCATCGGCGGCGGCGGCGGCGGCGGCGGCGACGGCGGCGACGCGTTCGATCTCTTCTTTGACTTGCTCGTCCGTGACCGCCGCCTCCGCGTCCTCGCCCACCTTTCTGAACATCGCCGCTATGTTTCCCATCAGCAGCATCTCCTCGCGAGTGCGTCGCGGGAGCTGATCGTTGACCGTTCGCACGGTGTGTACGTTGCCGACCCCGAGCCCGGGGCCGTACCCGCGGTAGCAATGCAAGCAATTGCACTTAGACGCCGTCCCAAGGTGGTTGTATAATATCGACGCGCACGCGAAGTCTCCCATGAGTCGCGCCTTAAAACGTACCTCGACGCCGTTTATAGTCCACACCGCCGTCGCGTCCTCGCCATCTCCGATCGGGAGTTGCGGCTCAACGTGCTTGAGCACGGCGGTGAGGTTCGCGTCCGTTTCTCCGCCGTCGAAGAGCGCGAGGGGAATAATATTATGGGGGTTGTTGAAGTCCTCGCCGGGGAAGAGCGGGTAGAATGCCCATTGCTCTGTCTTCCGCGTGGCTTTCTTGAAGTCCAAGGTGCTGAAGTTGTCGCCGCCGACCTTGAACTCAAGGTCGAGCTTGAGTGTCTCCCCGGCGGCGGCGGCGGCGACGACGGCGGCGACGCCGTAGCCTTCCGTGGTATCCAACCACCACCCCACGCGCTCTTCCACGAGCCGCCGTACATCCCGTACCATCCAACCGATCCTCGGCATCAAGGGATCGTCGACGGTGATCGGGATGAGGTCCACGTTCACCGAATTAAACGCGGCGCGAATATGCGTGAGAGGAACGAGAGACAACGCGGTTGGCAAATACCTCTTCAAAATATTCCATCTCTCCTCACTTAAACCCAAATCCATGTATAACGCCGCGCACCTCTCGAGACGGAGGCGCTCGCACTCGTCGTCGAGGTTCAGCGCTTCCTCCCCCATGATCGTCTCGAGGGCGTCGCGGTACGTGTCCATGAAGCGGGCGAGCATTCGCAACCCTTCGCCGCCGTCATCTAATTCGAACATGTAACGGAGTTGTCCTTGACGGCGTCGCGGCGGCGGCGGAGGGGAAGGGGTTGGGGGAGGGGATGGAGGTCAGCATCGCAGGAGTGAGGAGACGCGCGAGGAGATGCACACGCGCGGAGTCGTACCTTCGATGTCGTCGCCGGTGACGTCACGTATCACTTGTTGCCTTTGGGCGAGCACCGAAGATTTAACATCGCTCGAGGCTTTTTTCGCGCGCGTGGCGGGCGCCGCGCGCGCGGCGCTTTCGATACGCGTCACGAAGGTCTTGGCGATGCGCCGCGTCGCCACGACGCCGAGGTCGTCAGCGAGATGATTCGTACGCTCCGCGAGCGCGGCGACGTCTTCCCAGTTGCGCTCAATCACCGCGGCGGTGAGCGACTCGCGACGCGCGACGTCGTCACGTGCGACAGCGAACAGCCCGAAGTTCGCGGACCGATCGAGCGGTTTCCCCGGGCTCCGACGCTTACGCGGCGGCGCGTTCTGTGCTCGGGAAGTGCGGGGGGGGTGTGGTGTCAGCGGAGATGGGGTGCGTGGGCACGTGCGACGATGAAGGCCGCGACGGGGGCGGGCGATCTCGGCGCGCGCGATCGGACGCAGGAGAAAGCAGAGAAGAGCCCGCGCGCTCGTATTTTTCACCTCGTCCCCTCCGTCGCGGCGCGCGGCCCTGGCGGCGGTGGCGGTGGCGGCCCCGCGCGCGCGATTAGGACATGGCTGTTTGGCGGACTGCGCGGCGATTTGTAATGACGCGGCATCGGCGGACGCGCGGCGCGCTCGACGCGGGGGCGTCAGGGGCGTCATTCTCAAATGGAGTTTCAACAGAGAACTTTTTTTGTTCGTCAGGCCTTGTTCGCGCTTGCGCTCCCCTCTGCCGATCGAGCTGCGGATTCACCCCGGGAATCGCGCTTCTTGACCGCAAGCCTCCCGGTCGCGAAATGACGGTGGGCGCGGCGCGTAGGGGTAAGCGGCAGGTGCAGGGTCGATGTTGAAAGGAGGGGCAGGTGTCTTGATCGCAGCCTGAATCGATGAAGTTTTCCCTCGCCCACCATCATTTTTCGACCGGTCAGCTCGCGGTCCCAAAGCGCGATTCCCGGGGTGAATCCGCAGCTCGATCGGCAGAGGGGAGCGCAAGGCGCGAAGAGCTCTCCAGCCGATGAAAAAAAAAAGTTGAAACGATAAACGAAACCAAAAAAATTTCATCGGACAAAATCCCGGTGAAACCTCCTCGATGAAATCCGGTTCTTAAAAGCGATTCTAGGCGAGGCGAAAAGCATCGTACCATCCTTCGGTGGAATTCGGGTACTACATTTGGCGTACCTGACTTGCTCCGGGACGTGAGTCCCCGCCTTAGGATGAAGCATGGCAGTATACCAGGGTCGTTTCGGAGCTCTGGATGTTACAATGCGTTTCGCTTTTGTAATGTTGCAGGCTGGACACACAATATTGTGAAATCGAGGGATTTTTTAATCTGCTGCGTTATTTTCGCAGAAAGCTTTTACTTTAGCTGGGTTTATATGCCCCAATCTTAAGTGTGCAAGCATCAGATTGTTTATTTTAATTGGCGTATAAATGTCTTTGAAGACTGCCACGACGGACCAGGGAATGGGCCCTAGAAATGCTCTACCGTTTTTGGTAGTCACAGTGTTTTCACCGTGAAACGTTCTCTTTGGAATCGTGAACACCTCTGGAGTACCTTTTGGGTACTCTTTTATTATTTCAAAGTGTGGTATATACTTTTGATACCACTCCGCGGATTCCCATTTTGGGAGTATGAACAAGAATTTAGTTTGTTGAGGATTAACTTTGAAATCCTCCAAGGCCTTATGTAGTGTTCGCTTTATGAACTCAGCGATGTATTTTGGATTCCCATAGAATGCTTTTTCGCACCAGCGCGTTCAAATGCTTCTTTATTATCGAAGCCGTCTTTTAATAACTCATTCCCTTTTTGTCTAAATATTTCGAACCATTCTTTGAACGGACCATGAGTTATTTCCAGCTCTCCTAGTTTGTCAGGATTGAACTGGATATCTTCTTGAGAATCATTGGGTAAGATTGCCACCCCCATTTTCGGGTTAGTTATCAGATGATCAGTCTGATGAGCAGCTGCTGTTTGTCGCAGCTTATTGTTGTTACGTCTAACAACAATATTTGACAGCATCATTACATCATTTACCCATTTTAATTTGTATTTTAATTTATATTGCCTGCTGTAAAGAACCAGTTTTTCGGTGTCAATCTGCAGCCCCAGTTTATTTAACCTGCGGAAACTCAATATCTATTTTAGACCTTTGTGGTGTACAGTATAGGTTGTGAAATAGGAGAGTTTATTACATACGTTGATGTTCGCTCCTGAGTCTAACAACCAGTCACTTGTCCTCGCGACAGTAGTGTAGGCACACAACCCTCATTCGAGAAGGTCGTCGTCAAGGTCGTCGTCCAGCCAGTCATCATCAACATCATCAGCGTTTAAGAATGAATCGTCGCTGCATGGTGGAGGACCTTTGTCACTGCTGGTCTCAAACTCCAGATCAGCGATCTGGGCTGTGACAGCTTTAGCAACAGCTTTAGCCTCTGCTTTCGGTTTCTTTAACTGAGGACAGTGCTTTGTGTAGTGATTTTTACCACACTTGATGCACATTTTGTGTCCAGAATCCTTTAGTTTCTGATGTTCTGCTGAAAGCTGTTTGCAGTTAGTAAATGTATGACTCGTGTCGCCACACTCAAAGCATATGTAATCGTTTTCAGCACTTGCAGCATTAGAAGCTCTTTTCTTCGCTGCCGCCTTCTTTTGCTTCTTCTTATTTGGATTGCCGTAGCGTTCCTGCTGTATTGATTTAACAGTTTTACGTTTAGATCCAAGAGTTGGTTGGATGTTCTCTTTCCAGTACAACTGAATCATGTCCTGCAACTCGATAAGAGTTTTGTTAGACAAATGTGGATCATACACTGTTAGGGTTGTGGCGAAATTTTCATATATGTTCTGATAACCGCCTTGTATGCTTGGTTTCTTAAGCTTAGCGAGAATATGCATCTTTTCTTCCTCCTCACGTTTTACTTGCCAGTCTTCATGTCTGTCATATATTTTGTTAATGTTGTGAAACAGTTGTTGAGGATCATCCGTTCCAAAGTCGAGTTTTTGTAATCGGTCCAGATCTGCAGTCTTGTCTAGCATGGCAGGACGCACGTTGATTTTTTTTCCCTCGACGTGGAAGGCTCTGAAATGACCATCTTGAAAGCGGTTCCTTGGGACAAAATTAGTTTCAACGCTATTCTGATCGAAACTTTCTGGCTTTCCGATAGAATCGTAGACCGTTTCATGACCGAGCGAGGGTTTGCGAAAGTGCAGCAGCTGGCAATCGACAGTCTCTATTTGACGTGGTCACAGCGCGACGAAGCTCGACCGTGGCTGCCCCCGAATTGGGAACACTTTTGGGAACTTAATACTAGGTACCGCGACGAAATGCGTCTGAGCGGGCAGTTGAGCGACCAACTTTAAGTATGTCACGCGAGGGAGTTGCCATAGGGATCTTTAAGGACACGGAGCACAGCTAAACCTAAATGTTGGCTCCTCTGTTTCACCGCTCGAACCCAGGTAGCTATCTAGCTCGAATTATTTTGCCACCGTACAATAATGCAAGAACGAGGACCGGGACCGGGAGGCAACAGCATCTCTATTCCAATCTACCTTCGTCTGCAAGAAGTGCTCTAGCTACTGCAGACGTTACTTTATGATACCTAAGCTCTCTCATGAGCAACTTCGCGTTATTCGCGACATATTCAAGATACTTAATATCTTCGACTTCCTGACTGTACACTAAAGTTGTTTTCTCCTTCAGGTTGTCAAAGTTCGCATCGATGCCTACATAATGCGTTCCATCGACAAGTGAGTTGCTAAAAAAGTGCTCGTATGATGACTTCACCAAGAAAACTACACTACCGCTTTCCAGTCGCCACCTCAACCCCCAAGCATCCACATTCCCATCTATGTCGAGAACACCCCGATACTGAGCCCACTCGTCCTCTTGCACGTGATCTCCCAGCAAACCTTCGTCTTTCAGCGCAGCTGCACTTCCATGACACCACTGAACTGCATTTGACAATCTCAAGTTCAACCATGTGATGTTATTAAAATATCGAACTAGTTTGACGCGCTCTAATTCGTTGCACGAAGAAGCGCACGGCCCGATATCATAACATGGGACTCCCGTAGTCGAGCCAGCCCAAATGACCTGTCTTTTTCGTTCGGTATATGGCACGTGCCTTGTGCTGAGTCGACGTGCGACTTCACTGAACCCTTTCTTTTCAATGAAGTGGAAGTTTGGAACCCAGGTCGTGAACGACGGCGGGACACTTTCAGTGACTTGTATAGAATGCGCCACGACTGCTACGCCAGCCTCTATCATTGCAAGCACAAGTGGTAACTGAATCGTGGAGTTATCTTCAAGTCTCCATACAATTTTGTGGCTAAGTTTCACGTTTGAACCAGCGTCGAGAAGGAAGTCTTGTGCCATTCGCAAGTAGAACGAAAAATGCGGAGCGAGAGTTGTCAGTACCGTGTAGTGTTGCCGAGTGCGACTAAAAAATTGAACGTCGAAACACACGAGACTGGGTTCAGCTGTCGGTCTGAATTTAGTCAAAACGCTCGAAAGTTCACTGCAACAAGTAGAACAATCTGCCCAGCTGCGTCCCCTTATCCGAGTTCGAGAAAAAAAAGGCAGTTGAAGCCTACACGACCTCCCGTTTGCCAAAAGCGCCCAAACCAATATGACGACCACTAAGCTGGAAATTCTGAACCAGAAAGCAGATTTATTTGTTCCTCGCGAATTGACCGTGAAGTGCATTTCTCGTTGCTCACAATATTTCGTCGAACCCCTAAGTTCTCACAAGTATGACATACCTTCGTAAGAGTTGAAATCCGGAGAGATTGAGTACCTCCGAATAATAGCCTGTTCTTGGCAGAACAAAGCTGCTCGCAGGAGCGTACCTTCTACTGGAAGTACTTTCGTACTTCCGTACGTAGCTAGCTACGAAGGTACTTTCGTACTTTCGTACGTACTTTCGCTCTGCGGTTCTGCGGTTCATAGACCACGTGTGCAATTTTGCCTGCCCTTCAGTTTCACCGTGTTTGCTGAGCTCTTCAAGGATTTTCATGCGAAAATAATCCGATAATCCAGAAATCCAAGTAAACCATAACTCCCTAGCAAAAATCTTTTCAATAAAACCTTGAAATTTTTGTGAGGTTCTTTTGAAAATACTGGATTTCTGGATTTTTGGATTGACCGAGAGTTGATAAAACTTGCACGGGTTCTGGGTCGCTTCGCTCCAGGTATGGCCGCGATGGGCCCTAACCGTAATTAGGTTTGTCGAGAAATATTTTACATGTGTCAAGGACCCCAAGAATTCCGGGCAGTCCTTGGTCGCTGCGCTCCAGTCACGGCCGCCGTTGACGTTAACCATAAATACGATACGTAACTTCGTGTCTATGTATATAACTCTTCACACCACTTTACGTCACTTCACACCACTTTAATATATATGTACTTTCGTACTTTCGTACTTTCGAGAAAGTATGACAAAAGAAACAAAGGTAGATTTCGATCAATAATATTTTTAAATTACATCATGATTGCTTCCCATACACATCGTGCGCAATATATATTTCTGCGTTTATCGAAATCTACCTTTGTTTCCTTTGAGGTACTATTTTAAGCAGTAAATTAGCTACTGCTAAAATAGGCTTTTAGCAGTTGCTAATTCACTGCTAATTTACTGCTAATTTACTTTTAGCAGTAAATTAGCAATTAAACTCCGGACCGTTACCATCTACGTCTGTGCATGCGTTAACATAAGCGCAGACATGATGAGGCGCAACAATGGTTCCGTTTGCGTTGTCTTTGATTGACCAGTCGCCAGAAATCGTGGCATGTTCAAGTCCCGGAATTTGTTTAATAATCAAGGTAGTGACTAGTGAGTGCCTCGCGTTCGGTCTTGTTGGCAGTTTCAAGTTCATGAACAGGTAGACCGTGCGTGGTGATGGGAAAATGAGTAAATGTTTGAGTCTGGTCACCATGTTTCACGGTTATAGTAATCATTGTGCGCGTTCAACGCGCACAATTATAATAGTCTCGTGTGTTTGTTAACAACGAAATAAAGAATATCAGTAAATTAGCAGTAAATTAGCAGTAAATTAGGAGCACGACTCGACAGATCAGTACCTTCGTACGTACGAAAGTATCTTATAAGTAAAAGTAGCAGTAAATTAGCAGTAAATTAGCAGGTGCTAAAATTGCGATTTCGCGTTTAGCAGTACGAAAATGGAAATTAGCAGTACGTGTACGGAGGTACTTTTAGCAGTAAATTAGCAGTAAATTAGCAGTAAATTTAGCATATGTAAGCATTTTTTAACTTAATTACCGTAGAGCGACTCTATCAAATTTAAGTTTCATCGGAGTCAGATCGTAGTGTAGGGTATGTAAGCATTTTTAACTTAATTACCGCAGAGCGACCCTAATGTAAAATGCACGATCATTTACAGTGGTGAAATGATATTAAATCAAATTTACGACCCGTGCGCGACCACCTGTATAGCCATTCACGTGAACGCCGCGGCCGTCATGCACGACGACGGCGACCACTCGCCGGACGCGATGGCGTCGAAGGGTCCAGGGGCGGTAACGCAGCTCGCGGTGGCGGAGAAGACGCACGTGCATCATCTGGCGGTGGCGAAGGCATGACCGGTGGCGATGACGCGGCGACGGAACCGATCTCGTTAACGTGCCGACGATCCGCAGACAACATCGTGGTGTCCGGGGCAAAGTTGGCAAAGACGATCACGTGCATTTTGTGGAAGGCCCTCGACGTGGAGTCATACTTCCCGGAGCACAGCAATTGATTCTTGATAATCTCGATGATTTCGTACACGACGGTGACCTCGCCGTATTCGGCGGCGCGAACTAAATCGAAAACGATGACGCGCGTCTTCGTGGTGATGCTCTTGGAGAGCATGTGCAGCATGTCGTCCCTCTTCATGAGCTGAAGGATGATGGCGTCGTGGTGGAACATCAGATGCCGCGCGAGAAACGTTTTCCCTACGTTTCCAACCGCCTCCCACGCCCAGTGGACAGCCCGCGAGTCCGGTTTTGACAGGACGACGTTGACGACTTTCAATTTTCATAGTGTATGTAGCTATGTACGAAGGTACATCTACTACATAGAGTCATAGACTACGTGACGGGTTCTGCGAGTCAATGAACCAGCCGGCGATGAGGGGCCGCGCGCGCGCCGTGGCGCGTCTGTAACTATTCCGTGTCACGAAAAATATTAGCCCCCCTTTAATTGCCGCGCCTCTCGTCTACCTTGCTGCGCACTCTGCCTCTCTGGGCGGCAACGCTGTGTTACATAGGCCATTAATCACCACTTGCCAAAAACTTAAGATCACAGGCCCCTCGAACCGGACCTTTCCAACGCTTTCTTCGTTAACACACGCAAAGTGCGCTCCATCACAAATAGTTTCTAGCCGGGGACGTGTCATGGCGTTCAGGTCAATTATTGCCACACCAGCTCTCTTCATAGCTGCAGTCGATTGACGAACCTCTGCATTCATCCTTGGGGATGTCTGCCTTGAATTCTTTAAATTTAGCCACTCAGTAGATGAATCAATGTGGTTTGAACTTGCGGGTGGGCTAACCCAGGCTGCGAATCTCTGTGCACTGAGCTCCTTCAAAAGCACGGCCAAGTCCTCGTATTCTTGTTTCGCATCAGCAATGCACCTGTACGCAGCATTCCACTGCCCGCTCTGGGTGATGATAGCATCATCACACTTTATTTCCCCACTATCAATCCGCTCCTGAATTCCTGAACGAATATCATCGGGATACGGAAGCCATAAAAACTCCACACACACGCCGAGTCCACTACAGTTTGAGAACCCGTACTGAAATTTATTACCATCGTTGATCAAAGTTCCATGTAGAAAGTTTTCAATTGCAACATAAGCAGTGCGCGAGTGACTGTCCCCCATGATGACGAGTCGTCGATTTTGTAGACATTTTTTCGCCTCAGTCGGGGTGTACGTCTTATATCGGCAATGGATCCCTCTCCACTGCCAATTTACCGAACTCATATGCGTTCCAAGATCTCTGCTGTGAACCTTGACCCACTGAGCAGGATTATCAACGCCTGTGCAGAGTGGCAGGCTCTCATATTCTGGTGGTAATGAACCCGATACGTGATAAATCAAGGGACTGTTGATCACCGGAACCCAGACTCGTCCGGCATCCTTAAACTTCATGTCTTCAGAGCATTTCGTCACCCACCGTTTTGTCAGCATTCGAATGTGAGCACTGATTGTATATTCACCTGGATGTGTGAGTTCGAGTTGCACCAAGTAAATTCCTGACCCCATGTCCATAACAACGCCCTCGACACGAGTTGGACCACTAGCAAGAACATGAAAGACATGACCAGGAACTCCTATTTGTGTGCCCTTACACTCTGTCAAGCATTTGATGAATAAAAACGTCGTGGAGTTCGACGTTAAACTTTGACCGATACTTCCTGAAGTAGGTTCTACGATAAGCTGACACTGTGCAGCATACTCTGAAGCGGACACCTCAGCTGCGTCACAGTCGCCATCTAGATAACTTGGCAGTTCTTTTAAATGAGCGAGCAGAAGTTCCATAGTCTTTCCCAATTTCGCGCGCTCCAGTGCTTGACCCGAGGGCGTTTTGGCGCCCATCTGATGTTCCGCCAACCTGCCTTGCAGCCTAACAAAGTACGCAGGAGGATTCTTTATGTGCTCGCTTCCTCCCAATCGTATCACTACTGGCACGACTATCGCCGTGACCAGCAAGAATAACTGTCGCCAGTTGTTGCCGGGCATGTGTGCAGCTTTTTGCGTGCTGCTTGTCACTTGCCTGACGCCCGTCTTAAGCGCGGTATGGCGCGCGCGCGCCTGTGTGTGTGTGTGTGTGTGTGTGTGTGCCTGTGTATGTGTGTGTGTGTGTGTGATTGCAGAAGTAGGGCTCGTGCGGATTCTAATCCGCGAATCGAAAAGTGTTGTTTCTCCCACCTTGCAGCCACTCGCTCCCACTCATCTCCGCGGCTCCACAGCGCGGTATGTGTACTCGCCCATAACCTGGGGTACGTGTACGTGTACCGGTACGCAAAAAATTTTATCCAGCTATAAGATATTCTTTTCATTCGATCCAGCGATTCTCGCGTACTGCGGGTTGATCGGCTTGACCGATCAACTTTGACCGAGGGTCGGGTTTTCACCCGTCTGACGATTCAGTGGCCCTTTCGTCTACGATCAGAGTTCTGACAGTTTTACACCTCTCCGCGAGGTCTGCGTGTTCGCGCGGCCATAGCGTCGCGGAATAGCCGTAAAGATCTCCGGTACAGTGAGAAGAGTTCTTCGTCACATCGCGGGGCATCGATTAAAGCAAAAGTATTGTGCCACTTCAAATACCCATACGCTACAGCTCTCGTACTACGTCCGCGTACTCCCTGGGTTCAAACTTCGGTCGTTTGAAAGGGGTGCCCGCGGGCGTTCGCGCGCTGCTGGAGTCGCGGGAGCGCCACGAACGCCGACGTCATACGCAAAGAATTTACTCGAAATATCACGGTACGTCGACCCATGCAAAAATACCACACCGCTCGCTGTGATGATCACGACGTAATCGGCGCTCGAACAGGATTGGGCACAACTTGCAACATCGCTTTTTCGGGGGAAGGTGAAAAAGAGTTCCCCTCCTTCCAGTAAGATTTTGCAGAGTCACCCTCGACATATGCGATATCAGCACGGCGTGTGTTGCAAACAACAGAACTCTGTTCGTTATTGGCAGGGCATCGGCCTTTTTTTCCCGCTTCGCTCGTCCCGGTTTTTCGACTCTAACCAATCAGCTCGTAGCGAGCGTCGGTAAGTTTTTCCCGATAAATTTGGAAATTTATCGGGAAATGGCTTTCGCCGATTAACCTGTAGCACGTCGGAAATGAAGCAGTGTTAAACTAAATTATTTTCGGGTAATCTGGCTGGTGTGCTTTAAAATTTGTAATCACGATCTCAGGAATTCTCAAAGAAGGAAGTCTGTTCACTCCCCCCCCTCCGACACGCCGGGGTTTGCTTCGCCACTTAGAGCCCCCTCACTTTTATCGTCTCTACCTACGCGTGTACCACGTAGTGTCCCCGCGCGGCACTCCGCCCCTCCCCCACATCTCCGCGCTTCCCGAGAAGCTACCCTGCACCGGCAGCGCTGGCGCGTTCGTTGCGGGTTTCCTCCCTTCCCACGGCGTAGAACGCCACGACCGTCAGCCTCTCTCTCACGACCGTCAGCCTACTGTGCGACCTTTCTTGTTGGATGGGGGCGCTGCAGCAGTAGCAGTGGCGAAAGTGGCGTTGTTGGGGGGCGGTGGCGGGAGCAGAGATAGCCATTCTTGGTGTGGCAGGTGGCGGGCGGTGCGTTTTGAAATGACTGAGAGGTTTCTTGAGAAACAGACCACCGAAATTAATTGGTCATTTAAATGTCGCCCGCCAACCGGGGTACAGTACACGTGTATTAATTTCGAAAATTAATACACCGGTTGGCCGCCGAAAACGATGAACCAATTAATTTCAGAAACCATACGGACGTTAGACCGTCATCCTTGAGTCAAATTAATTGCCAAATTAATTGGTGGAGCTCTTGCGCAACCTAATGGTCGTATCCCCTGGTACACAGCTACACACTGTCCACGTATATCCCTATCTTTCGCGGCGTTTTCACGTGCTTGCGCACGGCTCCGTATTTACGTACATTGAAGATTCACCCTAAACCCTAAACACCGAAACCATACCGTGTAGTACGTGTATAACAAATCATTTTGAGTCAGCCTCAGCAAGTAGAAGAACGAGTAGTATAGTCGCATACCGCGGTCGCGACGAGCTTCCTGCTTAAAAGTCTACTTTATATTTGCTATCTTGTTTGCTATGTGCATGGCTGTATGCGCACTATAAGCCTCGAAAAGGTTCTACAGACGTCTAGTTGTAGCGTGTTTCGTTCTGCGGTTTTCGTTGTGTGTGTCTTTTTGTTATTTTCTGGGAGGGCAAAACGCAACTTCCAAAATTCGGCCCAAGCCTCCGGCCAAGGTGGCGTCGAACCCCTATACGCCGACTGGACCCCTGATCACTCCTGCAGACACGAGCCGCACAGTTTCACCTGCACGCCTTCTGGAAAGAGTTGGCCACATCGGACACCTCTAAATCCTTGTCAGGGGTTGGTAGACAAAAAGGTCTTGTTCGTAGGTGACTCGTTTGCTCAATATGCACATAACGCGTTCATCGTTTGGTTGTCTGGTAATTACAAGGACGGGGCAATGCAGGCCAGCCACGACGAAGAGTGTATTGGTGAATATCAATTTGGCGAGAACGTTAGCTGCCGATATCAGGAGATATCTGCAACTGGAAAGGAACACTTCTTT
Organism: Micromonas pusilla CCMP1545; assembly: GCF_000151265.4. NCBI lineage: Eukaryota > Viridiplantae > Chlorophyta > Mamiellophyceae > Mamiellales > Mamiellaceae > Micromonas > Micromonas pusilla. The sequence continues at coordinate 91,770 of NW_003315900.1, read as the reverse complement.
TGCAACGGTAGAACGGCTGTAAAGTTCGTCGGCTATGCACATGGAGGCAATTACCCCGGGTTCTTTAACCAGACTTTGCGCGACTACGATCTGATTGTGTATTCGATAGGGCGGCATCCTTATGATGGCAATTATGACGAACGTTCCGGCGTAAATGATGCCGAATCACTGTATCACAATGCGTTTCTTAATTCTTGTAAAGACACGAATGCAACGGAAATGTGCGAAAAAGTTGTTTGGCTGGATACACACGTAAGAATATCAGCTCTTTATACTGACGAAAAATACGATAAACAGATACGGTTCCACATCGAGTCTCCGACCTGGGTGTTTCGAGGCTGTGGGATCAGGAGAGTCGCTTCGGTGTGGGATGCTACGGAGCTTTTAGTCACACAACACCCAGTTGACGCACACGAAATGTCTTGGGATAAAGTCCACTACGGCTTGGCAATAAACTTACTGAAAGCTCACGAAATTTTCAATGAGTGGGCAAAGAAAGTACAGTGTGCAGATGCAAATCAGAGTTTCGTGTACAACCATGCGAAACACATCGAGGTCGAACAAGGGCGGCTAGAATCTTACGATTGATAAAAAACATGTTTCCTCCGAAGGTTTCCTTCTTGCATTTTGAAGAAGGTCGACAGCAGGTAGGGGTTACAACCTTAACTGTTATGATCTCACATCACACGTACTATATGTACTACCTTATCAGCTTATACTAAATGCTACAGCTACTGCTATCCCAATCAAGCTTGGGAACTCCGAAGCGTTTTTTCCTTTTTAGAACCTGTTTACCTTCACTTTACTCAGACTGCAGAGTGTTGTGAGTTTAATACTGTTTGAACAACAGCACGGCGCAAAGGGTGATGCACTACCCTTCCGCCACAGCTCGTGTCCTGCACCGGTAATACACTCCCGATCGGGCACAAGTTGTTGCTACTGCTCTCACTCAGACCGTTCCGAAACTGTCTTGTCAGTTTCGTCACTTCGTTGCCTCCTGCTCTGTGGCTTACGAGATCCGGCATTACCGTGCGCTCACTTGGATTCAGTTCGCCCCAGGCCTGTCCCAGACTCCACTCGTACCTTTCGGCACATTCGCGTATTCTGTGGTTGTGTATCTTGAACTTGACACGTTGACCCTTGTCACCTCGCGATCGCTCATCGCGAGGCAGACCCAGTGTCTAGCTAGCTAGCTACGAAGGTACGAAATTACCTTCGAAGGTACGAAGGTACTTCTTCTTTCGTACTTTCGAAAGTACTTTCGAGTACTTTCGTACCTTCGAAGGTAGTACGAAGGTACAAGCTAGCCTAGCTAGCTATGACCTTCGTAGCTACGAAGGTACTTTCGTACGAAAGTACGAAAGTACTTTCGTACGAAAGTACACTCAAAGTACTTTCGTACGTACGGAAGTACGGAAGTATTACCTTACTTCGAAGGTACGAAAGTACTTTCGTACCTTCGAAGGTACCTTCAGGTAGCACGGTAAACGGGGGCTCATCTCTAAACTCAATCGATCAGTTTCACCGGAGAAACTGCCATACTCATCCCACGCCGGTCAGTTGATCGGAGTGAGGCACGAAATGAACTTTTCACCGGATCATCAACGCCTCGCGATACACGACGTTGCTCGTCATCGAGCGCATTTTGTAACCAGAACTGCACACTCGCGTCATCGAGTGCGGCGGATAGCTTGGTGCCTCGGGGACTGCAGGAGGTCACGGCGGCTCCTGGCGAGCACCCTCGTCGAACGCCATCATCATGACGTCCTCCTCGTCCTCGTCCGGAGCCTCCTCGTCCGGAGCCTCCTCGTCCCTGTCGCATCAGCTTCTCAACATCATCTCCCAAGCTCTGAATCACCTCGTCGTCCGTGTCGTCCTCGTCCATCCAACACTCGACTTCCAGCATCGCCGCCACTTCATCGTCGTCGGGATCACCCTCTCCCCCCTCTCTCATCAGCGCATCCATCTGGAGGCGCTCTTCCTCCGCATCCGCGTAGAGCGACTCGAGCATCTCCCGCTGCGAGTCCTGCTCCGCCTCCTGCCTCGCGGTCACCACCTCGGTCCGCCTCTCATCCATCTCCGGCGGATTGTGCAGCACACAGATCTGATTTTGTCGGGGTGCACCACCCGAGAGGCCGCGACGTGCATCTGTCCGTGGGAGAAGACAGGCTCGGGGAGGAGCACTCCGACGCGCCCGCGGATCGTTTGTCCCTGGCTCTTGTTGACGGTCATCGCGAAGGCGGGGCGGACGGGGAACTTGCGCCTCGTCCACCTGGACGGGTCATTGGCAACGTGCTTCTGGCGTCGTATGAGGTAGAAAGGGAGGAGCGCGAGGTGCTCATCCCGCGCATACCGCTGGAGCCCAAGCACGGCGACTCCGCGCATGCATCTTTTGTCGCGCCCGGGCTTGTTCGTCTCGGAGATTCCGAGCGACCTCCGCAGCACGCGCCTCCTCTTGAGCACGTGCCCTTTCGAGCATCTTACGTTCCCGCGCACGTTTGGCCTTGGCCTTCTTCTTCGCCCTCTTTTGCGCGGCACGCCGATCGCGCACCTGTGCATCGTGGTCCTCTTGAAAGAACTGGACGCCGCGCGATCCGCGCCCACGACGCGTTCCAAGAGACTCGACATAGCGGATCCCCCCGTCGTCTTCGCGTGGCGCGCGGAGTCCGGGAGGCGCGCCCCCCCCCGAATTCGTCGTCGAGAGGTCGCTTCGGAGGCACCGGGTTGCGCTCCGAGCGTCGCATCCGATCGGGTTCAACCTGGACCCGCTCACGCGGCGGGGTTCTCCCCCGTGCGGGTCGGAACGCGCCCCGCCGCGTTTCTTTCTCGTCTCTGATTGGCCAGAAAGTCTGAGAAGCTCTGAGAGCCTGAGACCCGTTTTTCGTGATTTTTATTTTCAGTACCTCTCGCCTCGTGCTCGCTAAGCAAACAGAACGCGCGCGAGCGTGACGCATCCAGCCAGGCCGTGCTGTCAAGCGTCGTTTTCTTCGAAGAGAGAACGCCGGCGTCATCAGTAGTTGGGGTGTAGTACTGTAGGATTTGGGGTGTAGTCTCAACATCGCATCCTATGGGCATTTTAGTTGGCCAGTGTCATATTTCTTGGAACTCGCAAGGCTGCGCGCGCGTCGCCGGCGTCGTCCTCCTTCGCCGCCGCCGCCGACTCACCCCATGAAACGGGGCCATTCGCCATTCCTCTCCACCGGCGGCGGCGGCGGCGGCGGCGCATCGTCGTCGTAACCCGTCTATTGAATACTCAAGGTTTTAACGCTCGGGTTATGGGCTCATCGGGTCGCAAATGCTTATCATCAGCGTTGAAATTTCGACTTATGGGTTGAAAGTTTTCATCGCCCCACTGAAAAAATGAACTTTATTTCTCTTGGACGTGGCGACGGCGACCGGCGGTCGCGGCGGCGGGAGGTCCACACGTCGGTCGTTTTCCTGTGCAATCCGTTCCTCACGCGCGTCGAAGACCTGCGCGCATCGCGCACGTCGTTTCCGGCGTCACATACCGCCGTCGTCTTCCGCGCCGTTCCGTATGACTTTTTGGTCATGTACAATTTGCATTTTTTAAAACTAAAAAGACACGCCGCCCGAATACGTATTGTTTTGGTCGAAGGGGTCGGGTAGTGTCTCGTGACTTACCACGTACCGCTTGCCCGGAGGGGCCGGGTAGTACAGTACTGTAGGACTTCCGTACGATCGAAGGTAGAAGCAAGATATCTATGGCAGGGCCAGCGATGTACTTCCCGAATGGTGGTCTCTGTATGAGATCTTTGAATGTGTTAAATAGTACACGTCTACACGATGTACTTCTGTAGTCACGATGTACCAGTCAAGCTACGGAGAGTTTCTAAAGTACGCCGTTTAGCGTGCTTAGGCTGAAGAAGAGGTCATTTTCTGCAGCAGCAGGAATTTTCGTCAGACCCTGGTTTCTCAAATTAATCTTCCCGATGAAATTAAACCTTCCATAAATTAATTGTGCAGAAAATGGAAGAAGAGGTCCCCACCACAATTAACTGACACACCACAATTAACTGACACACAGGCAGTTAATTGTGGTGGGGACCTCTTCTTTCATTATCTGCACCTAATTATTTGTATGAGCGATTTTGACGAATTATAACTCAATGCACGTAATTCATGCACTTAATTCGAGCTCGAGGAGCGTAAATTACGTGCATTTCCGTCGAAATGTATGGGCGATTTTGACGAATTATAACTCAATGCGCTTAATTAGCTGCTGCAGAAAATGACCTCTTCTTCAGCCTTAGCGTGTTTTGATGAGTGACGTGAGCTACCTAGACCCCAGAGTTTATCATATCTCGGAGTTACTACTATTCACTACATTTTTGTACATATATCGACAGCATCTCTTGAATCGTTGTCACTTGCGAGAAAAAGCGCCTAGGGCTGCTGAAAAAACTCACAGTGAGCTGCTACCTTTTGGCTGTGTATCTGCTACTTTTTGGCTTTCCCACTTCATAGCAAAATCGCGATGTTTATGGTGCACTGGTGCATCTAAAGGCTTGGTGAACAAGTCGCTCACGTTCTCTCCTGTTGGGACATAATTAAGGTCAAAGTTTTTAAACTCTTGAACCTGTTCCCTGCAATAATGGTATTTGATATCGATGTGCTTTGATCGCTTGTTGCAGATTTTCTGCTCAGCCATAAACCCACCCCCTATGTTGTCAATATGAGCTGCAGCTGGTGTGATATTTATATCCATTTCCTGTTGCATGAGATTAATGAAGTACGAAAGTAGTTTGCTTCCTTCAACGTTGAATTTAATGCGACGTATTCTGCTTCACTGCTTGATCCAGTTACGCAACCTTGCTTTTCTGAATACTGGGTTGCCATAGGCAAAGATTATTCCTCCCGATGTCGATCTTCTTGATTCTTGACATCCTGCCCAATCTGAATCTGTATACACCTCCAAAGGTTTTGCTTTTGGAATTCTTGTGTATCTCAGTTTGATATCTGTGGTATTCTTGAGGTATATTAGTATTCTTTTTGCTGCTTTCCAATGTGCATCAGTGTAGTTGCTCAAATATCTGCATAAGAAGAAACAAACTGCGAACATGATGTCTGGTCTTGTGTATCTTGCAATAAATAATAATGCGCATACAAGTCCACGGTAAGGTACGTCTGGAAGATTCTTTGGGTCACCAGCCCTTAGGGTTGGGTCTGACAAAGCTTTTCCATCTATCGGTGTTTTGAACGTTCTACCTGCCCCGTTGACACCAAACTTGTTGACAAGAGCTTCAATCTGTCTGTTCTGTGACAAAGTCACTGTGTTAGCAGACCATTCAAGTTTCATTTGCAAAATAAAGTTGGTGCTTGGTTGCACTGTCATCTTTATGGTTTTGTTAAAGTGTGCCACAAAGCCCTGCATGTATTCTTTGTTGTTGTACCCAAACAGGTAATCATCTACATGCACTGACAGCGCAAATGTGCAGTCTTTGGTGATCTTATAATAGATACACGGTTCTGCTTTGCTTTGTTTGAGTTCTGGATCAAATTCTCTGATAATTTTATCAGAGAGAGCATGCCATTCATTGGCTGCTTGCTTTAAACCATACAGAGCTTTTAATAGCAGAACTATGGTTGATCCATGGAGTTTAAGTCCTTCAGGTAATCTTAAATAGATTTCCTCTGTCAGGGTGCTGTTCAGAAATGCTCCACTGACGTCTCCTGAAGCATATGCATTAGTCCAAAATGCAATATGAACACGATCAAGAGTCTTATTCCAGCTGTTTGTGGCGTTGGTGCAAAATTCTCATTCCAGTCTACTCCGTATTGTTGGGAGAATCCTTTGGCTACTAATCTTGCTTTCCATTTCTCCACATCGCCCAGAGAGGTGAGTTTCCTCTTATAAACCATTCTAGACTCGGTAATATTCTTACCTTCTGGAACTTTATCGACTGCTGAAATGACTTATAAGTCCTCCATTTGTTTGAGTTCAGCTTCAGTCGCGGCCTTCCATTGTTCGGCCTCATCAGTTTTCTGCGATTCCTTGTATGTTGTGGGCTCAGGCTTATTGAGGTAGGTTTTGTTTAGTTTCTCATATGCGCTTGATATTGCATAAGCTTGTGCACCTGAATGCTCAATGCCTCTCTCGCCGAAAAGGTCATGGTTAAGTACTGCATTCACTTCTATGTCTTGTTTCCATGCTTGTGATGCAATTTTACAGTTATTGGGCAAGTCTTCCTTGTGGAACTTCAACTCACTGTCATCTGTTTCGTACAAGCTTCCATCAGCAAATCGCAATATTGTCCATGGAGTTTTTGAGTTTGGATTATGGGACAATATGAATGCCTTATGCGCAGTCTTTGCTGTGTCTCTGCCTGGCAAGGGTTTACCCGGCAAAATTCGCATCCAATAAACTTCTGAAAGAAACGGTTGCACAGCAATCCTCGTGTCTTTAATCCTATGGATTCTGACTATCCTTCTTATTCAGGAAATTCTGAAGCTTGCTGAATATTACCTTTAAATTCTTTTCAGATGTCGTTCTTTTGAACATTGATGTTGCGAACATCCATCGTGTTCGTCCGGTGGATGGTTTTACCTTTATCAGCAAATGCGTGGTTGCATTTTTGCTGTCGTGATACAAATCAAAATCCTGTATCACCTTAACCAGGAATTTTTCAGCTTCCTTTCCTTCGCAGAAATCTTCTGGCAGAGTTTCTCTGACCGAGAAGTCATGTGCATATGAGTGGTTATGTTTGCTTGGCACTTTCCCGTACTCATCCACGTTCTCAATGCACTTACTGATGCTTCCTGTCTTGACAGTTTTGCTTACTCTGTCATACAGTTTATAGGAATCAGCAATTGTGGTCTCCGAATGTCCAACATACATAAAAGCTTTTGCTCTTGGATTGAGCTTTTGACCCAAACCTGTGTTTCTTTGCTTAGATATGAGTTCATATACTTCACAGCCAAATACTTTTACTTTGGTCATGTCAGGCTTGATACCATACATTATTTCGTATGGACTTTTCTTCAAGTCATGCTTCTGATGTGGAATCCGATTGTAGAATTTCACGATAAGTCACCTATTCGTGCCATGATGTTTACCTTGTGCACCGAAAGGACGTACACCCCGAGGATGTTCGGGATTGTTATCCACAGTTACCTTCGAAGAACCAGTAAGACAATATGTTTATCAGACACATCCAAGAAATTCTCGAGAGAACAGGATATACTACATCAAAATATTCCGTCGGCTTGCAATAGTTTGTTGCGGGCATGCACGCCGTGGTTCGGCACTTTCGGTCATTCTGTCCAGTTGGAGTTCTCGACTACAACCTTGCTTGTGAATACGCAATGCGCGGCCGTGGTGCTGCGCGGAAAATTAAATTTAGTTGCTCGTGTGTAGCGCATCATCGAGACCAAAAGCGATGATAATAGTATTAATATTGACGTGTTAATTTGTATCGCAAAGCAATTTTTCACGTCAGCATCCTAATAACTCGCTCATAGCAGATGCTTGTACTTCTGCAGCTCCTTTAGTGACTTGAGAGTGCCTTGCCCGTAATTCGTGTGTCCCGCACAGATCTCAGTCACCCAAGAAAAGTCAGAGTCACCTAGTGTCTCGAAAACTCCCTTTCAATTTACTTCACCCTCGTGAACTTGTACCCCTTCCCCGTTCACGCCTCGTGCTCGAATAAAAAAAATCTTCGATGATTTTTATTGAAAAAACACCAAGTTTATTCAAATGTTTCAAAACCCAACAAAACATTTCAACGAGTGACAACTAAACCATTCATTACCCGATATCACCGTTTGCAAGACTGAAGTGGCCAAAATTGAAAGGCAATTTCATCCCGCGGGATCGGAAAGGGACTTTCGGTCGATCGCGAAAACGATTTCCAGCTCCTTTCCGCACCCGCGCGCGCTCGAATCGCCCCGCCCTGATCGCGACACGCCCCATGCCGTCTCGGAAACGATCGCTCGACTGTTACGTGCTCGCGCCGCGGTCGAAAAGTCGCCCTCTGCCCGCGCGCACGATATCGTCTGCAGATCTGGAAGGGACAGCGAATGGGATTTGGGCTTTTTTCGCGAAACCGATTTCGATTTTGGCCACTTCAGTTTTGCAAACAGTGATATCCATAGAAATGTTGTGGGTAAAAAGAATGCATTATGGTCAATGATGAATACAAAAACATGATTGTTTTAGATATTTGTTTTAGATATCTATGATAGCCTCTGCTGGTGCATCATAGCGGTTGCCGTCCCACACAGTTGTCGAATAACCATATGGAAAAGAGTAACCCCCGGCCATATAATGAAAGGGGGGAATGACACGTTCCTTCTGGATAAATATGATTTGACTATAAAAGTGCAGACTATATCCAAACTGCTTGAATTCAGAAACAGCCGGCAGACCATCAAATATGGGAGGGCAAGACGCACTTGCAGCCATTACATCCCCAGACACAAAATAGCAATTCAACCAGTCGATCATTTTTTTGCTCAATTCAACGAAAGTTTTACCACCGGTCCTTCCATATTCTTGAACCGTGCCATTTGATAAGGGCTGGCCAAGGAAATTGGCAGAATAACTGGTGCTCAAATCTTCACATACATAGACACCACCGCGACTTTTAACATGTGGAAACATGGCTTCGAATGTGGTGAATTGCTGAGACATATTATGCCCACCATCGTCAAGAAAGATGTCGATAACTGGCACCTTCTTTTTAATGTCCTTCCAGAATTCGGGATTTCCCTGGTCACCGATAAAGATTGTTGCCCATTCACTCGCAAACTGTTGAGCCTGTGGGTTGATGTCTATACCATAGTATTCAAATCTGCAACCAAAAAAGGACCGCCACATCATCATACTGCCGCCAGACTGAACACCTACTTCCATCATGACAACCTTACGGCCCCGGAAGCGTGATAATTGTTCCGTATAGGCTGCAAAATAAGGCTCCCACTTGTGAACACGGGGGCATTTTTTGCAGTGTTTGATCTTTTCCATGTATCTATGGAATGGTGTCCAGTAGGTGGGCGTATGATTTATACCATTTGTATCACTTATTTGTTTGTCTCGTATATTTAGATGCAGCACATGTGTAAAACTATCATTATGTATGATTCTGAGGCCTTGATTCAAATAGAGGAGGGTGAGGTAATGGAGTCCCATTAACATCAAACAAAACATCCCCAAAAACTTCAAACGTGTCATCATCCTTGAAAAACTTAATCGTCCGCTACCTTTCCTCCACGCCCTCCAAGACCTCGCCGAAGCATTACGAGCCATCGCTAACTTAGTTGATACGGATGTGCGAGACATGAATGAGCTTCAAAAGAAGTTCAAGTTAGGTTTGAGAAAGCTTGACGAACTTAAGCAGAGAAGAAATAAATAAATAAATACTTTCGAAAGTACTTTCGAAAAACTATTCACTCATAGTTGTGTAGATAGCTACCTTCGTAGCTACGTACCTTCAAGGTAGATAATACTATGCGTAGTTGCGTACATTATGTGGTATCGACAATTCCGTACTCCCGGAAGCACGTGTAGAGCTGTAGACTGTAGAGCGTACAGTTTACACTAAAGTCATACGAAGGTACCTTCGTACAATAAGTCGATCCTTCACAACACTTGAGTACGTATTAATCTGTATCTGATTGCCCATAGCGAGCAGGCGACTGCCCATACGCGTATGACTATTTAGTCATCGATCCCGAGTTGCCCCTCGCGAAATTCGTATGGGCATTTCAGTCTGATCATCTAACGCGAGGTCCTCAAACCCAAAAGCACCGTCTACCAAAAAAAACCAAAACTAAGTCCCCCTCGCGATTTTCTCGCGATATTCGTATGGGCATTTCAGTCAGAGAGGGGCCTTCCGGAGATCTACAACACTAATATCAACATTTGAAATAAGCCAAAATCCCAACGGGTATCGGTCCTGCGCTCTCAGAGCTTCTCAGAATTGCGGTGGGCGCATTCGCGGCCTTTACGCGTGCAAAGCGCGCGCCAAGGTTGAACTTGACCGGATGCGACGTTCGGATCGCACCTCGGGACCTCCCAGGCGACCTCTCGACGACGAGTTCGAGGGAACCGCGCCGCCCGAAGGGCGCGGACGCCGCGCGCGAGATGATGACCGCGGGGGAAATGACGAAGGTCGTCGTTCCCGTCGTGTCGTAGAACGCACGCGCGTACGGTTCTCTCAGGAGGATCTCGACGCGGAGCTGCGCGAGCGGCGTGCCGCGGCGAAGAACAAGGAGGAGAAGGAGAGGGCCAAGCGTACGCGGGAACGTAGGAGGCGGGAGAAGGAAGAGGAGGCGGCACGTGTCGCGCGTGCCGCAGAGGAGGAACGGATTCTCCGAGACAACCGAGAGAACGCCGCGCGGGCTCGGCCACGGTGGAGCCGTCGAGTGGCGACGATGTCAGTCGGCAGAGGTTCGACCCGTGGGAGGTTGGAGGAGCCGACGACGATTTCGACGAGGAGCTCCGGGATTTGCTGCGGCAGGAGCCAGACTACCGCGCTGATTACGAGGAGGACCCCGACGCGGAGGAGATGATGCGGGAGGCTGAGCAACGGGAGACGATGGGGCCCCGCTACGAGGAGATGATGGCGGATGAGATGCTGAGACAGGACGAGGCGAACGCGAGGGCGGCGATGCAAGGTCGCCCGGTCACTCCGCCTCGCGGTGTCGAGCCGAGGCGGAGCCCCGGTCCACGTCGCACGAGAAACATCGTATACAAAGAAGCTCTGGCTTAGAACTCGAAATATATATAAATCAACCCTAACGGGAGCGCAGCCGTCACAACCCAACCGCGCGTTGCAGTACGTAAACAGTTATAATATCTATAAATAAAAGACCGCGTATGAGTAAACAGTCAGTAATACCAATTTCTTTACATTTGAGAAAGTGTGATTTGATTCGCCAAAAAATATTCGATTCTTATTAAATTGTGAGCGTAGCCACAGGCACTCCCTTGTGTAAAATAAAATTAAAAACTAAAAAAGAACCTCCCTCGCCTCCCGCTCAATCGCTCTCGATCTCGCACGACTCGAAGTAACGAGCCCGCGCGGCCTCCTTCTCGCGGGCCTGCCTCGCCGCGATCTTAGCGATCTTTGCGTCGAGACTCGCGTTTGCCGGGTTCTCCTTCTCGCGGACCTCCTTCTCGCCCCCCCGGCGACGGGCTCGAGCTCCACGGGCTGCAGCCTTCTCCGCCTGAATCTCCGCGGCGCGGGGCGTAAAGACCTTCTTGCGCCGCCCCTTCCCGAGCTCGGGCTCTACCTCCGGCTCCTCGGGCTCTAGCTCCGGCTCCTCGTACACCGAGTCGAGGATCTCGTCGACCTCGTCGCGGTCTGCCTCCCTCGCCGCCGCTTGTGCCGCGTGCAACGCGGGGAGGCTCTCCTGAACGCGGCCTCCTCCGCGTCTTCGCGCGCGATCCGATCGCGCCTCGCCCGCACATGCGCCGAATACACGATCTCCTCCTCGCTCTCGCTCAGCCTCGAGTCCGACGACCCGGCGCCGACGCCTTTGCGCGAAACAAACTGCTCGCTAGCACCGAGAAGCCGCAACCGCCGAACCTCGCGCCCCTCCGGGTCCAACTCGATCTCTTCTTGAATCCGAAGCTCGCGCTGCTCCGGGTCCAACTCAAGCTGTTCCTGAAGCGAGTCCACCTCCCTCGCCGCCATCTTGTCCGCGATCATCTCCTCCCTCATCACCTGCTCGACGGCCGCGTCCTCGGAGCAGCACGAGTACGAATCCTCCGATCTCACGGAGAACTGGGCACCCTGGACTTGCTCTGCTTCAACTTCGCGCAGCCTCTGCAACTTGTCCTCGAGCTCCTCGATCTGGCTCCTTCGAGCATCGACGGTCCTGTGCTTGCGCAACACCGCCTTCGTGTACGCCGGCATATGCTGGTCCTCGCCGTTGAAGAACACCGCCATCACGTCCTCCTCGGTGACGCATTCGAAATTGCCCACCATCTTCCACATTACCTCCGCGTGTCGCAACACCATCCCCCGACCCGCGCTCGGCTTGCACCACTCCGTGCTCGGGTAGAACAAGCCCGAGCGCAACATGTCCCTAACGATCAGCGAAAGCCGGTTCGGGTCGACGCATTCATCTTGTGTCGCCACCACATCTGAGGCGCAGCAGCAACACTTCAGGAAAGCTCGACGAAAAGATGAAAGGAATCCCACCTCACACTTCGCCATCAGATTCGATGGCGTGATCGAGTCGCGCTTCTTGATGTCGCCGGCCCCGAACATCTGATACTGCTTTTGGCCTGCCTCTATCATCTCCTGCGTGATGTCGTCACTCATGATGTTCATGAAGTGCAGCTGCGCGTGGTCTAGATCGCCGTTCAGACGGCGCTCTATTTGATTGAGCGGCGTGTTATCGCTACTCGTCGCGCTCTCGTCTTCGCTTCCACCGTCCGCGGCACCGAACAAATCAGCGGGCGCGGTGACGTCTTCACGGGGAACGATGCCTTCCTTCATCGCGCGCGTCGCGCGTCGCGGCTTTCGGCGCGCCATCGCGATGTGTTTTTCTCCCCAGTGTTATTTTTCCCGCGTCGTCTTCGCATCCTAGGGTCTGTGGTACGAACCCTGAATTGACGGTTTAAATTTACGCTGGTTTTTCGCGCAGTTTTTTTTTTCGAATTAAATCTCGGTTCAAAACCCTCGATACAATACTCCTGCCAAAAAGCCAATTTTCACGAACAGTAAAGTCCCCCCCGGTGCCCACTCTCGCGCCTTTATAATCGCGCGATGCCGTCTTTCCGTCTCACGACCGCGCGCGAGCCCACCACTCCCCCCGAGAGTTATCCCCTCGTGGAGAACCTCACGCCGGAAAAGTCCGCGCTCGTCGAACGTATCCTCGCGAAGTCGCCGGACTTCGCGACGCGCAAGCGCAAGGAGCGCGACGTTCCGTTCCGCGTCACGGACGCCGCTCGAGTCACGCTCGAGAGAAACAATTGCCCGCGAGCGGCGATCGACGCGTGCGCGAGCAAAGAGGACGTCGAAAAGCTCTTCGACGACTACGTCTACGCGATCACGGGTCCGCAAGCGGCTTTCCTCAAGGACTTCGGCATCGACGTCTCCGAGGTGAAGACGCGCGACGTCGCGAGCGCGCTCATCCGGAAGATGAAGTACAAGCTTCCGGCGACAGAGAAGCAGATGAGAGAACACGCGCGAATCTACCGACGCGACAACATCACCGGCGAGACACCCGTCGGACTCACGGAAGCCGCGGCGAGCTCCCTCATCCACGACCTGAACAACATGCTTCCAATCACTGGGCTTCAGCGGGACAGCCTCATGTTCAACGGTCTCCCCGACCACGAGATCCCGGAGTCCTTCAACGCCGCGTCCGCGATGCTCGCGCGATTCGAGCGAAAGACCCCCGCGGACACGCAGCAGCGTCGCGTCGCGCAAGCGATCCGACGATCTGAGGGGGCAATTAGTCTGACTGATTGATCTGTGCACACAGTCGATCCGCCTGACTAAAATACTCATAGCATTTTTGTAATCACCAAAACAGTTCGCATTAAGATACACCTATCCCAGCGTCGCGTCGCGCAAGCGATCCGACGATCTGAGGGGGCAATTAGTCTGACTGATTGATCTGTGCACACAGTCGATCCGCCTGACTAAAATACTCATAGCATTTTTGTAATCACCAAAACAGTTCGCATTAAGATACACCTATCCCAGATTTATTAATAAGTCGATCCTTCACAACACTTGAGTACTATTTAGTCATCGATCCAGAGTTGCCCCTCGCGAAATTCGTATGGGCATTTCAGTCTGATCATCTAACGCGAGGTCCTCAAACCCAAAAGCACCGTCTACCAAAAAAAACCAAAACTAAGTCCCCCTCGCGATGTTCTCGCGATATTCGTATGGGCATTTCAGTCAGAGAGGGGCCTTCCGGAGATCAAAAAGAACCTCCCTCGCCTCGCGCTCCATCGCTGCACTCTTCGATCTCGCACGACTCGAAGTAACGAGGTTTTGCATTTGGAATTTTAGTGTATTTCAGTTTGATATCGGTGGTATTTTTGAGGTAAATCAGTATTCTTTTTGCTGCTTTCCAATGTGCATCAGTGTAGTTGCTCAAATATCTGCATAAGAAACAAACTGCAAACATTATGTCTGGTCTTGTGTATCTTGCAATAAATAATAATGCGCATACAAGTCCACGGTAAGGTACGTCTGGAAGATTCTTTGGATCACCAGCCCTTAAGGTTGGATCAGACAAAGCTTTTCCATCCATTGGTGTTTTGAACGTTCTACCTGCTCCGTTGACACCAAACTTGTTGACAAGAGCTTCTATTTGTCTGTTCTGTGATAAAGTCACTGAATTATCAGACCATTCAAGTTTCATTTGCAAAATAAAGTTGATGCTTGGTTGCACTGTCATCTTTATGGTTTTGTTAAAGTGTGCCACAAAGCCCTGCATGTATTCTTTGCTGTTGTATCCAAACAGATAATCATCTACATGCACTGACAGCACAAATATGCAGTCTTTGGTGATTT
>NW_003315900.1:11295-77166 GCF_000151265.4 Micromonas pusilla CCMP1545 | reverse complement strand
CGCACGACTCGAAGTAACGAGGTTTTGCATTTGGAATTTTAGTGTATTTCAGTTTGATATCGGTGGTATTTTTGAGGTAAATCAGTATTCTNTTTGCTGCTTTCCAATGTGCATCAGTGTAGTTGCTCAAATATCTGCATAAGAAACAAACTGCAAACATTATGTCTGGTCTTGTGTATCTTGCAATAAATAATAATGCGCATACAAGTCCACGGTAAGGTACGTCTGGAAGATTCTTTGGATCACCAGCCCTTAAGGTTGGATCAGACAAAGCTTTTCCATCCATTGGTGTTTTGAACGTTCTACCTGCTCCGTTGACACCAAACTTGTTGACAAGAGCTTCTATTTGTCTGTTCTGTGATAAAGTCACTGAATTATCAGACCATTCAAGTTTCATTTGCAAAATAAAGTTGATGCTTGGTTGCACTGTCATCTTTATGGTTTTGTTCAAGTGTGCCACAAAGCCCTGCATGTATTCTTTGCTGTTGTATCCAAACAGATAATCATCTACATGCACTGACAGCACAAATATGCAGTCTTTGGTGATTTTATAATAGATACATGGTTCTGATTTGCTTTGTTTCAGTTCTGGATCAAATTCTCTGATAATTTTATCAGAGAGAGCATGCCATTCATTGGCTGCTTGCTTTAAACCATACAGAGCTTTTAATAGCAGAACTATGGTTGATCCATGGAGTTTAAGTCCTTCAGGTAATCTTAAATAGATTTCCTCTGTCAGGGTGCTGTTCAGAAATGCTCCACTGACGTCTCCTGAAGCATATGCATTAGTCCAAAATGCAATATGAACACGATCAAGAGTCTTATTCCAGCTGTTTGTGGCGTTGGTGCAAAATTCTCATTCCAGTCTACTCCGTATTGTTGGGAGAATCCTTTGGCTACTAATCTTGCTTTCCATTTCTCCACATCGCCCAGAGAGGTGAGTTTCCTCTTATAAACCATTCTAGACTCGGTAATATTCTTACCTTCTGGAACTTTATCGACTGCTGAAATGGCTTTTAAGTCCTCCATTTGTTTGAGTTCAGCTTCAGTCGCGGCCTTCCATTGTTCGGCCTCATCAGTTTTCTGCGATTCCTTGTATGTTGTGGGCTCAGGCTTATTGAGGTAGGTTTTGTTTAGTTTCTCATATGCGCTTGATATTGCATAAGCTTGTGCACCTGAATGCTCAATGCCTCTCTCGCTGAAAAGGTCGTAGTTAAGCACTGCATTCACCTCTATGTCTTGTTTCCATGCTTGTGATGCAATTTTACAGTTATTGGGCAAGTCTTCCTTGTGGAATTTCAACTCACTGTCATCTGCTTCATACAAGACGCCATCGGTGAATCGCACTATTGTCCAAAGATTCTTTGAGTTTGGATTATGGGACAATATATATGCCGCATGCACAGTTTTCATTCTATCTTTGCCTGGTAGGGGTTTGCCCGGCAAAATTCGCATCCAATAAACCTCTGAAAGGAACGGTTGCACAGCAATCCTCAAGTCTTTAATCCTATATGGATTCTGACTATCCTTCTTGTTCAGGAAATGCTGAAGCTTGTTGAATATTACCTTTAAATTCTTTTCAGATGTCGTCCTTTTGAACATTGATGTTGCGAATATCCATCGAGATTTTCCTGTGATTGGCTTTACCTTTATCAGCAATTGCGTTGACCCATTTTTGCTGTCGTGGTACAAATCGAAATCTTGTACCCCTTTAACTGGAAATTTCTCAGCTTCCTTTCCTTCGCAGAAATCTTCTGGCAGAGTTTCTCTGACTGAGAAGTCATGTGCATATGAATGGTTGTGCTTGCTCAGCACTTTTCCGTATTCATCCACATTTTCAATGCACTTACTGACGCTTCTGTCTTGACAGTTTTGCTTCCTCTGTCATACAGTTTATAAGAATCAGCAACTGTGGTCTCCGAGTGTCCAACATACATAAAAGCTTTTGCTCTTGGGTTGAGTTTTTGCCCCAAACCTGTGTTGCTCTGTTTAGATATGAGCTCAAACACTTCACAGCCGAAAACTTTGACTTTAGTCATGTCTGGCTTGACACCATACATTATTTCGTATGGACTTTTCTTCAAGTCGTGTTTTTGATGTGGAATCCGGTTGTATAACAATACAGCATGGTCACATGCAAGTGGCCATTCTTCTTTTGGCATGTTTGCAATACCTTCGAAGGTAATTTACTGCTAAAAGTACCTCCGTACTGCTAATTTCCATTTTCGTACTGCTAAACGCGAAATCGCAAATTTAGCACCTGCTAATTTACTGCTATTTTTACTTACGTGCTGATCTGTCGAGTCGTGCTGCTAATTTACTGCTAATTTAAGCAGTAAATTAGCAGTAAATTAAAAGTCCCTTTTAGCAGTTGCTAAGGGTGGACAAGAGCTCCCATGAATAAATTTCGGAATAAATTCTTAAACCCACATTCTTGAGTCAGCGACTCCGTAGATCGACCCCTGATACGGTGTGGTTGAACCCAAAATCGCGGTTTAAATTTTATTCCCGAATTAATTGCTCGAGAGCTCCAAAATGAATAAACTTGTCCCACCAGGGTTTAGGGTTTAGGGTTTGAAATGACCGAAAGGTAACTTGAAAAACCATACGAGGAAATTAGACCGTCATCTTTGAGTCAAGTTTTTTCCGAAATTTATTCCGGGAGCTCTTGTTCCAACCTAATGCTAAAAATTAGCAGTACGTGTACACGTGTAAATTAGCAGTTCCATTTTCATAGTGATACTTTCGTACGAATGAATATCTACCGACTACAGAGTACAGAGCTACAGACCACACATATTCTGTCCATAGAGGGATTTAGTTGCAAAATCGGGTGGAAAATCGGCTCACCCCACCGATTTTGGTTAGACCCACCCGGATCCGCGCGCGGCCAGCGCGCCGGAAAGGTCTTTGGATATCGAGGCCGCAACGGAATACGATTTCTGCGTCGTTCCCGGCGATATGACGAGACGGATGATGCAGATAAGAAGGACATGGAGTTTCTGGCCAAAGATGATGAGGAAATGGTCGCTGCCTTGCTTGAAGACGAAGACCAGCTAGCTGAGCATATGCTCAAGCAAACTGAATTCGATGGCGTCGAAGTGTTGGAGGATACGGAAGGGGACATCCTAACGTTGACATCATCCCACGAGTACAGTACAAGATCTCGCTTCGCGATGGTCCATCATCCTACGTTGCGAGCCCTTTCTTCATCGAGGCAAAAGCGGAGGCACCAGCAAGTGGAAGAACGAATCGATCTACCCAGTGACGCGTCGTGCGCGGCCGAAAAGACGACCCCCCCGCGCGCTCTGCACTGCCTTGGGAGTGCTGAAGGTCCGAGGATTTCGGCCAATAGGTTTAACTCAATATTTCTTGATTTAATCGTGACTTATATATTTATGATTATGATCTTAATATAATGTTGCGTTCTTTTTCAGTGCTCGTGTTCCTACATGAGCAAGTTCACACAAGAGCAAATGGCTTCGATTTGATTCTTTGATAAAGACGACCATGAAGGTAGCCATAATCCGGTTTGGTGTACTCTTGTCGCATTCGGAAGAGCTAGTGAGCTCTCATTATAACATTTCTGAATATGAACAGGGGGGTATACCTCTCTGACGCCAATTCCAGCCGCTCGTAGTTGTACCGCGAGCTCATCCCTATTCAGAACGAATATCTCGATAAACCAAGGTATCCAACCTTTGTCAGCTTTAGGGATCATATATTTCGCTAAGTGCTTGTAATATAGGTCCCACATGTCAGATAAGGCACGCACTCGACCTGGAAGCTTCTTGAGCTGTTCTAAGCCGATCACCGCTTGCAGATCAGTAAATTTAAAATTAAGCCCGAAAGCAGAATATTCTTCAGTTCCAGGTCTGTCTCTCCCGAAATCTTTAATTCTGCGTAAACGAAGTGCGATCTCATCGTTGTCTGTCACCACGCATCCACCCTGACCCATCGAAATGATCTTAGGAGAAGAAAATGAAAAAATTCCAACATCGGCAAATGTTCCCAGAGCTTTTCCGCACCAAGTACTTCCTAGTGACTGAGCAGCATCTTCGATGATGGGCTTGCCGGCATCTTTACATGTTTCAACAATTGCATTCATATCGTGACACCTGTTATTAAGCGAGACGTGAATTACCGCATCCACATCATTTATTTTCGACCGAATTGTTTCAACCGAAAGAGTGTTGGTACGCTGATCAACATCAGCAAAAACAGGAACAGCTCCAATAAGTTTGACAGCGTTTGCTGTCGCTATCATAGTGTACGTAGGAACCAAGACGCGGTCTTCTTTTGAAATTCCGACGGCCAATAAGGCTGCCGAAATCGCCAGAGTTCCGTTTGAGACCATGAAACAGTATTTCGCTCCTGTAAACTCAGCCAACTCGCTTTCCAGTTGACGTGTATATTTGTGCTCTGTCAAAAAACCACCAGATAAGATGTAATTGTATGCAGCACACGCTTCTTCACTTCCAAAAGACGGTTGCATTTGCAGCAAAGGGCCTTCGAGATTTAGAAGCTTGTAGTAACCGCCGACCTTCAGTTCTAGTTTGGCCCGGTAAGGATTATCTCGAGTTGAACTCAACCGATCGAGTGCTTTGTATTTCAGCATATGAGAGACTTTGATGGCTCTGAAGTCGATCGAGACTCTCGTTTTCCCCGTGACGTTGGTGTGGTTACCATGTACACATTTATTACCATGAAAATGTAATAATGTATTCGGCTTCATTTCAACTGTTTCAAAGTCTCCTTTTCCAGGTGAAGACTCCAAGTACATTGCATTCGAGTCGAAGGCAGGGGTGATGGAGAGGAGGAAGTTTTGTTCGAACTCTGGATGTGCTGTCCGTGTTCCGTCTTCACACTCATCCATGTCAGTGTGAGGGGGAACGACCACAGTACCAGGCAAGTGGAAACGGATGTTTGGCATGCTTTGAAGGACTACAAATGGTTCCCCTGGGAAGATCACTCTACAAATTGAAGAGCACATTTCCTCATACAGCTGTAGGAAAGTGGGGTCTGCCTTGATTATTGGATAAAATCGCTGGTGTAACTCTTCCATGTCAATCTCGTTGCAAGCAGACTTTACTTCTGCGTTTTTATACTGGACGCAGTTCAAGTGTGCCTCATCAAGCTCGAAGCTGTACATGTTCCTGATGTAGTCAACAACCGGCCTTGTGTGCACGGAGGCATCATATATGGTGTGATCACCCCACGATTTAAGTTTTTTCATACTAAGTGGTTACCAGTTAAAAGTGGAAAGAAGATTTTGATTCCAACTGCACACAAAATTCGGCAGATTGAGAAGTGAACGTTTGTAATATGAATGAACTTCGAGGTAGTGCAAATAAGCTTCTTCCGAGAGTGCACGATCGCGGTTGTCTGCATAAACTTGCGGGCGACATACCTTTGAACCTTCCTATTTCGAAGGTACCGAAGGTACTTCCGAAGTACGGAAGTACTTTCGTACTTTCGTACATACGTACGTACGAAGGTACTTTCGTACTTCCGGAAGTGCTTGGTACTTTCGTACTTCCGTACAACGTTGTACGGAACGATGTACTTTAGCCTTACTTTAGTACGAAAGTAATAATATTGTATGTGTAGTTGTGCACGTGTACGTACTTACGTACTTCGTTCCGGAAGTATGAAAGTACGGCGTCCCATAGCCCACTACCCCACCATGTCACTATGTCACTACCAGGTTTCAAAAGTTCTACCTTTGAAAGTACATTTAGCCTCTGAGGTTCGAATTTTCATCGTATAAACAAGTGATTTGATAGCAATATTGAACTCATCGCTCGCCTTCGGCGGCTCTTCGCCCCTGAGCTCATGTTCCATCATCACATCTGATCGAAAGCCACGCGGGCTTCGCCCGCGTGATATTCGCGCGGTCGCCGTGCCCTTAAACCCTAAACGTTAAAACCAACCCTACTACTACTACCTCGGGTGGAACTACGTTTTTCAATATCCTAAAACTCGCGGCCACCGTTTCGCCACCCTCGCGGCTAGGGTCCTCGAACCCTAGCCGCGAGGGGGCGAAACGGGGCCGCTCGGGGGGTGGGCGTCTTGTCCGAAGGGTTCATATATATATAATAAAGGGGGGCGAACTCCGGGTAGCGGAGGCCACTACCTGAGAGGAAGAAAATCAATAGCGGGTAGCGAGCCCCTTCGCTACATCGCTGCTTGAAAATGTCGTATGGGTAATTATTCTTCAAATTTTTGGTTTTTTGGGGTAGACTACCCATCCCCCTGTGACGCTATGGAAACACGAGAGTCATACGTGTACAGCTGTACAGTACACAGTCTACACAGTAGCCTACACAAGTACACATACCTCCTGTATGGCTAGCTAGTTGGCTACGGTAGTTCCACGGCAGACCCTGTTACTCAAAGAAATATTCCAAGTGAGTAGGTATCGAGTATTTAGTCACAAGTATTTTTGAGTAGATAGATACTGGTGAGTATTCGGATATTTCGAAGTTTGAGTAGAAATACTCTTGAGTATTTTGCACTTGGCATTTTTGAGTAGATAAATACTCTTGAGTATTTTGCACTTCGCATGTTTGAGTAGATAAATACTCTTGAGTATTTTGCACTTGGCATGTTTGAGTAGATAAATACTCTTGAGTACTTCCGGAAGTACGGAAGTACTTGAGTATTTTGCACTTATTAGACTGTGACTTTTTCTTTTGCTTTCTCACGGGGAAAAACATTCGTTCAAAACCTACAAATACGTTGAGTAGATAGATAGATACTTTGTATTTTTCGTCGCCTACGGCGAGTAGATAAATAAATACATTCAGCAAAATAATAAGAATTTGCGTAAATAAATAGATATTTCGAAAAATATTTCGCCTCCGGCGGATGAATAAATAGATACACGATTTTCGAGTATCTACTCAGTATCTATTCAAGTATTTACTACTCAAATACCTTTGAGTAACAGGGTCTGTTCCACGGTGTTGATATGCGAGTTCAAAACTCAGGCTTTCATGTTACGATCACCATATTTCTAGATAACTATATTGAGACACGGTCTACTTCCGGAAGTACGCTATACGAGGGTACAGCCGTACACGTATCCGAAGTCTACCTTCGTAGGTAGCTAGGTACCTTCAGGTATCACACAATACGAACGTGGACAGTCCGCTTCGACGGGTTGCGCCCGAAACGCACCGGCGGCAACGTGGATGTGCATTCGAATGCATGTCAATCGCTTACGTCGACTTTGCAGGCGAGGGTCACCTTCGTATTGCTGCGGAAAAATACTCGTTCCGTGTTTAGCTTTTTATCTAGGTCACCTTTGCGCGGAGAGCAATTCGAAAGTTGGAGTTCTGTCGTCAAGCCCCGAAATACCGCTGAATTCTTGCTCTATATGCCCTTCACTTGTGCGTGGATCTAGCTTGATGGTGAATCATTCTGACTTCTTCGGTCCTTTCGGCGGTGATGCTACTTTATACTCATACCAATCATATTTGTCACCCAAGTCCCTGGTCCTTGAAGTGGGTGGATACACGGGTGTAGACATAGTCGCGCTGCAGTCGTTGTATGGCTCATTCAGAACCCTATTATTCGAACCAGTATATCATGAAGAGGCAAGGAAAAATCTGGAAAGCAACAAGAATATTGAAATATTTCCCTTTGGATTAGGCAACAGTAACCGAAATGTGAGTTTTGATGTACAAGGAGACTCGACTCAACAGTCTAATACAGGGACACCCGCAGAAATAAAGGATTTCCGAGAAGTTGTGAAATTTCTCGGCATACAAAAAGCAGACCTCTTACAGATCAATTGCGAAGGTTGCGAATGGGAAATAATGGAACTACTACTTTCTGGCAGTTTGGCAACGTACTTTTGCCACATTCACGTTCAGTTTCATAACAATCTTGAGTGGGTAGAAAATAAGCTTGAACGGTACGCCAAGATTCAAGACGCACTCACGGTCACGCACGAGCTTGTGTACGATCAGCCGTGGATATGGCAGCTCTGGCGCCAAAAGTCTTGCCAAGGCCTAAATAAATATAGCTGTTAATAATGATACTTCCGGGAGTATGAAGTATACAAATAGGACTCCATCTATGAACAATTTTTCTGACTATTAGTACTAGTGCTACGTGACGAAAAACGCATCCTTTGCGTCTTGGAGTTACATAGCATTATCTCGTAACGCCACAAAGTCGGCAGTTTCGATCCAGTCAAGGCCACTCACCTATGCAAAAAAACCCAACAAACGCGCTGATGTGGTCGGCTGATCGCAAAAACGTCGGCATCACGCTTTTCGCCCCCCCCTCAAGCTCCTTCGGGCCCGTCGAACCCTTTACAAAAACCCGAAATAGTTGTCAGCCTCCTGAGTACGCCAGGGTACTCAAATTCCGAGTGTCAGTGACCGCAAGTAACGGAGGATCGGCGTAAAAAGCAGGAGCGAGTCCAGCAGCAACGTCAACTTTTATCATGTTGTCCACGGGTAAATTGCTTCCTACAGCAGAACGAAAAACCAAGCGCTCGGCTCCCCTGCGAGACACCGCATAACCTTTCGTGCAAGAACCACCCCGCAGTTGTCGGATATTTCTGCTCAAGTAACCACCAGGGAGCGCACTGCAAACATAGCCAATGTAGAAGAGTTCCCAGTCGTCTGGAAGGCTTTTTAGTGCTTCGTGAGTCTTTCTCTCAAATTCTTTCACTACTATGGCATCGTCTTCGAGAACTATAAAGAAGTCACTCGTCGAGGACAACAACTTCATCCATATCCGAATGTGAGAAAGTGAACATCCAAATCGAAGCCTCTCGTGCAGAACGCGTTGCTCGCGATTTGACAGTCGTCTCGAAGATGCAAATTTCTCTTGTAAATCAGAGAGCTCTTCAGCTGTCAAGCTCATTAAAGCTCGCCTCTTCCAACCAGCATATCGATTGAACTCTCCTTCTGTGAACGGGGACAAACCGTCAACCGCGAGTGAAAGCGTATACGACATATTTTCAAGAGATAAGGCTTCAACACAAGCAGCGCGACGCTGACTTGATCTTTGAAGAGAGATAACGTGAACGTTCAGGTCATTTACAGGTACGGCGAATTTTGGACGCAGTTTGCTGCGCTCAAGTTTTCCTTTCCAGTCGATGAAAGTGTGCTTCCTGAAGTTTCCATATCCCTCGCGAAGTGAAGAACAAATTGTGGAAAAAGTCAAGGAAAAGCGACCTTCGACAGAGCTAGCATAAACGCACGACATCGCTAAAGAAGTCAAGACGAAATACACACCGAGCTTCTGTACACGTTTACGCGCACAAAGCTTTCTCCGTGGCATGTGCACTACTGTTTAAAAATACTCTGAGAATGTGTGAGGGGTATTTTTTTACGAAACGCCTGGGCTTCGGTAGGAGTGAATTATACCATTCCAAATGTGTTTGACCCTCCGCAGCACGTTCAAGCAAGTGCTACGTCCAGTTCGTATCAGGGGTCGTCGTGAACGCCCTGCTCAGCACGCGCTTTTTCTACGTCTCGAGCCGATACCACGTTGATATAACGAGTTGTATGTGTACAACCGGTGTTCGCCTACAGGGTATGTTGACCGTGCGGAGGATACGGTGGGCCTTGTGTTCCTTGAGGACGTGTACGTGTGTTGTACTGAACCTTCGTACCTTTGAAGGTACTATTACGTGTACTACGTGTACATTACAACAACAAATACCTTCGTTCGTATTATTAACAAACCATAATCTACACTACTAAAATCCAAACTTAACGGGTATCAAACCGACCGACCGACGACGCGTCTCAGAGCTTCTCAGAGTTTCTGGCCAATCAAAGGCGAGGAAAAAACGCGGCGGGGCGCATTCCGACCCGCACGGGGGAGAACCCCACCGCGTGAGCGCGTCCAGGTTTAACCCGATCGGATGCGACGCTCGAAGCGCACCTCCCAAGTGATGATTCGATGCGACGCGCCCCTAACATGGCCGCGGTAAGCATGACGAAGCCGCGCAAGCGCGATGCTACGGGCAAACAAATCTACTCGACGAGTTATGAACCGTCAAAAGTGCGATGCGCGTTCGCCACGCGCACCGCGCGCACCCCTCGCCGCTTCCTCAGGTGAGTGGCGGCCTCGGAACTCACTCGCATGGACCCCTTCGAGACTCTGACGGCGACTCAGTCGCCGGTAGACCCGTTCGGAACTCCACCGGCGACCCCGCGCCCCGCGGCGGATGTGGCGGATTTCGTTAACGCATTATGGAGTCGCGGTGGTGCGCGCGGAGCGCGCCACTGGAGCGCCGAAGGCGCGACAGGCGGAGAGCACGCCAGCGCAGGCGGAGCATGATCACTGGCAGATG
Organism: Micromonas pusilla CCMP1545; assembly: GCF_000151265.4. Classification (NCBI taxonomy): domain Eukaryota; kingdom Viridiplantae; phylum Chlorophyta; class Mamiellophyceae; order Mamiellales; family Mamiellaceae; genus Micromonas; species Micromonas pusilla. The sequence goes on along the minus strand of NW_003315900.1, from coordinate 66,842 downwards.
GCGGAGTCGCCGGGGTGCGCGCGGAGCGCGCCACTGGAGCGCGGAAGGCGCGACGGGCGGAGCGCGCGTCAGCGCAGGCGGAGCACGCTGGCACAAGTCACAGGCGAAGCGCGGATAATTTTACGGTGCAGCGAAGCGCACCCACAGGCCACCTTGTCAACCCTAAAGAGCTTGCGCGCACGACCGACCGCGGCCTTCAGACGAAGCTCACGGTCGCGATCCACGACTCCAACGCGAAGGCGCTCAAGGAGATGCTCGACAGGACGGACGAGCCGAGAGCCGCGTGTCTCCTCGCGGGGCAGCAGCGAGGCGCGAGCGGGTGGCTGCACGCGACGCCGTGGTGCCCGGAGATGGAAATCCCGGCGCCGGCTTTGCGCGCCGCCGTGCGCTGGCGGTACATGTTGAAGCAACCGCTTTTGGTGAAAGCGAAGGAGGAGGGGAAGCTCTGCACGTGCTCGCGGTGCAAGAGGGGATCGGGGGAGCGGGATGAGGCCTCCGGTCGATTTAGAAACGGCCCTGGGCGCCGCTCCGACGACGAGTACGGCTTCCACGCCCTCGCTGACAACGAGGACACGTGCCTCGGCGGACGTGACGCGTCGCACCGCACGGTCCTCCGCGCCGTCGAGAGCGTGCTGAAGACGCGGACCTACTTCGAGGTGAAGACGTCCGGGCTCGACGGCCTTCTCCGTACTCACGACGCGCAGCGGAGGAACCAGGGGGGAGACGGAAACGGCGTCATCGGGGCGGACGAAAGGGGTCTCGTTCCGGACATCCTCGTGAAGGGCGTCTACCCTGGTACGATGGGCGTTTTCGGGGACGTCCGCGTCTGCCAGGTGATCAAAGGAAACGGGGAGGTGTCGCGTTGTAGGACGACGGTACCACTGCACGCGGCCGCGGAGAGCGAAAAATCGAAAAGAAGGAAATACGAGGCGGCGTGCACGGCGCAGTGTTTCACGTTCGTCCCTCTCGTCATCGAGTTGTACGGGGGCATCGGCCGCGACTTCCTGAAATTCATGGGGGACATCATCTCGGCTCACGCACAGGGCCGGGGGCGTGAAGGAAACCCCCGCGCGGCGCGCGACCGTGAGATGCGCAGAGTCGCGGTGGGCGTCGAGGAATACCCACCGAACCCGTGCGCCGCTGACGCGCTCATCGACTGGGAGAGGCGGATCTCGGTGGCGCTCATGCGAAGCGTGGGATGCCGGCTGCTGGGCGGAGGGGTTGATTTCTTATTCGCGAAGGAAGGGGGCAATGACCGGGGTGTACGTGAGAACGACGAGACTGAAGGTCTTGGGGAGGAGCCCGATTTGGGCGGCGTGATCGTGTACAGGTAGTTGTTTTTTGCCTTAGCGAGCAGATTTCTAGGGCTGCACGTCACGGAGACTTGAAATAACACACACACCCTAAAAGCGCTAAGCCGCAAATGCCGCATCCCCAGAGTGTTTTCAAGGTGATAAGGTTCAAGGTTTATGGAGTGGGGGAATGGTAAAGTTAGAGATCAAACACGTGGCAGCGTATGTCGAAAAGGGAGCGACAGCGAGTGTACAACCGTACGCTTTCTTGCAGGAGTATGCTCTCGACCAGAGGAAGGAACTGTTGAATCGTGCAGTGCCTCCCGCGGACGTTAGTGCGGCGGAGACCCTTGCCGCGTTCTTGGGTGTAGGAGCTGGTGGTGCAACAACTTTGATTGCTCAACAAGCAAAGACACAGCGGCAACGTGAGCAAGACATGAAGTCAAAGAAGAAACTTGAAGAGAGCGAGGTCGTGCGTAAAGGGCTCGCTGCTAGTGCGAATGCGCTTACTGCTGGTGCAGACAATCGAGCTGCTCTGGGTGCATACGTTGAAGCCGTTACTAATGATGGCAGAAATATAAACAAGCCTCCTACGGGAAGATACACTACATTCATTGAAGACGCATTAAACCTGGAAGGCCTTAAACGAGTGGCGGAAATGTAAGTTTTCTTCGTGCGCGTGATCCATCTCAAATATATTTCTTGATCATGATCGTTTTACAGGATAAAAGCTAATTTTAACGACCCGCAGCTGATGGAGGCTTACATGATCGCCATCAGGGTGAAAGGGGAGGCACTGCACCGTGAGTCCGGAGCGGGCACACGCGCGGAACCCCGCGCAGGATCTGATGAAGGTTTGCTCCATCAGATCCAGCTCATGCTTGATAACCTGGCAGCAACTCCAGCAAGTGAAGGCGGAGGTGGAGGGAACGCCTCTGCAATTGAGTCACTTACGCAACATGATCATCAAGGACATACTACACAGTCACAGCAGTTACTAGTACAACTTTTGCGAGGTGTGCGCCCTGCATATAGCTATTCTTTCGTAACTTCGACTCACTTTTTCTCTCGCGCAGAGTTGCCAGCAGGAGGCGGGTAGTAAACACTCAAACGCGACTCCCTCGAGCGCGCGTACGCCATCTGACGTAGTCGTTGACGACGCTTACTTCATTTCTAAAGATACAATGTTAGATTAATACGTTGGGCTTGGTGGAGCACGCGGTGATCATGTCTCGAAAATCGAGCATGACGTCACCGTATGTGTCTACATGAACGCTGAAGACGGCGCGTATGTTTTGGATCTCATGAGTCGCGCTTCCATCGGTTCCGAGAAAGCTTACTCCTTATTGAAAAAACTGGATTTCAAAAGAGAAGACATTGAAAAGTTTCATATTTGTCTGGAGCTAGTGAACAACCCTTCTGTAGTTTTAGATTTACTCTCTGACATTTCCGCGGCCACACTCGGGGATGGCTCCATTGATACCTTCACGGATGCACTAGACGAGCTACAGAAGCTTGCTGATACGACGAACTATCGCGCAAGCACTCCGATTACAGCAACTTTGGCAGTGTGTGTACTTCTTTAAACGAAGCAGGCATTGAGTGCACTGACCTTAATATCGTTCGATCAGTGCTTAATTTCTTCCCACAGAAAGATGAAACAGATATGGCAGTGCAGATGATCGCAGTTGTCATGCAGATGAAACATGTCAGCTACTACCATGCTCATAAAGCGATTCGAGCTATCACCAATGTGACGAACATCAAGAACGTCCCGCCCGCACCAATCGCCAAGTTCGCCAACTTGATTGGCCCCTTGAAAAACAAGACACCCATTGAGGTGGTGTGAAATAGAACGATTAGCTCCAACACGACGTTTTTAGACACGACGCCGAATGAAATACAGTTACGAACGATTGAATAAAACTTGTTTTAAGTTGCTAGACTAGTCTACATAAATCGAACGCAGACTCGTGTCCATCCCGTCACCCTCCAACACGCATCGCACTCATCTGGGGATATGCATTCCATGACCTGTATAACATTTCGAATGAAGGAAGATCGCGTGTGCTCGACGTCCATGTTGCACTTCACGTGCGCGATGTTAAAGATCTTCTCGATTGGTTGTAGCCAAGGAGAGTGCGGAGACAAAAAATACACAGCCAGGTTGTGCAGAGCGAAAATCGCGCGCAAAACATTCCTAAGATGAGGCTTAGCGTTGTCCATGACCACGTAAGTCTTGTTCTCCCGAATCACCTCAGGAATCAGGAAATGCGTGCAGTAATACTCAAAAAGGAGGCCGTTAACAGATACTGGTGCAGGAATTGGCATGACGCAATGCACTTTTTCAGTGGAGACGGCAGCTATGAACATGACGTGCTCGCTTTCTCCTTTTCCCAAGTCTCGTTGAGAAGCACGCGCGTCGGTCTTGGCATACCCGTACTTGCTCCCGCACGCGTGGGCGCTGTAGTACATTTCATCTACAAACATGCCACGTCGTTTGTCAAGACCAAGACGTCGAACGTTAAACTGCAAAGTAAAGTGAAGAGGAGCGTTTGAGTCAATGGACAAAAAAAATGAACGTAAAAGGGAACATAGCGGACGCGTCAATTCGACTTTGGTGGAGTGAACGCGCGTCTGTCTTGAAACGTGCATTTCTTGTATGACACGCCCTCGCTGCTCAATTCGTTTCTGACAGTCACGTCAGTCGTCCGAATCCCAAAAGTCGCGTAGAGAACGTCTTTGAGATACGAGCTGGTCACGCGTGAACCAACAACCAATGTTTTAAGGTGTAGGTAAACCGCGTGAGCGCGCTGAACCAAGCGCTTATGGTTGTCGTGACAGCCGTACAAACCAGGAATTGCGGATCCATCGTTCTTCTCGATGCGCTTCAGCAGCGCCTTGATCGATTTTAAGTCCAGACCGAGCATCGGAAAGTTATCGAAAGTCTATTCGGCTGTCTAACCCTGTTCGAGTGCAAATGCCACTGCATACGATCTAAAGAATGTCGTGTGGCACGCCCTTGTAAACAACAGTCGAGGTATTGTGGCATCGACGCTTAAATTTCATAGCATCCAGTGGAACGCGCGGACGACCTCTCTCCCGTTCATTTTGTCGCTTCGTGCGCGTCATGACCGCGGCGCGGTGCCGCGGCGCGGCGCCAATGCCGGCGTTCAGCCCTGCGACGCGATTTTCTCCGCGAGCTGAAAAATATATTTTGATCGAAATCTGCAGTACAGTACACCGCCTTTGTTTTTCTTGTCATACTTCCGTGCTTTTTTAAAAAAGGCTCCTTAGGGGTCCGAAAACCGTCTTCCCGACCTTTTCAAGTCACGAAACTTTGTGAGGGCATCAACCGCGTAATGGATCATGTTTCGAGTGTTCAAACTTCGAGTGCTGGTATTTCCTTAATTTAATACCGACTTCTTGGACGGCGTCATCGTACGATATTGTCTTCAAGACACCACGAGCATTTGTTGCTAAAGTAGTAAGATAACCGATGTCCCGCTGCTCATTGCTCGTAATAATCGTTGTCTTTCCTACAAGATCGCTTAGATTGGCACTCAGAAGCACGTAGTGCACACCATTCACTAACCTGGCACTAAAGTGACTTTCGAAAGAAGAACGAACCTGAAAAAGTACACTTCCGCTTTCCAGTCGCCACCTTGAGCCCCACGCATCAACGCTTCCGTCAATATCCAGAATTCCCCTATACCCTGCCCAAGATTCCTCACTAATCTGTTTTTGAACGGAACAATTACAATTCACGACTCCTTGTCCCTTAATGTGTGGACTAGTAAGGGTTAAGTTCAGCCAAGAAAATCCTTGAAAATTCCGCACAAGTTTAATGCGTTTCCTGTCATCACACGAATTACTGCAGGGCCTCTCACCATCACAAGGAATTCCTGTATCTGACCCAGCCCACATAACCTGGGGAATTCTCTTTTCAAAACGTATGCCTTTTTCTCTGATTTTTTTTAGTATATTTACGAATCCTCTAGTTTCAATGAAGTGGAAATTTGGAACGAACGTCATGTAGTGTTGCAGGTAGGGCACTCTAGACCTCACGATCGAGTGACCAACTACGGCAATGTTATTCTCCGTGAGGGCGCGTGCCAATTTCAGCTGGATCGTTGCATTATCTTCTATTCTCCAGACGATAACTTGACTTATTGGCACTTTCGAGCCAACGTCCGCGAGAAATCGTGTTGCCATTCCGAAATAGTACGAGAAAGCAGCATTAAATGTGGTCACATTTCTATAGTACTGTAGTTTGCGGTCGATGAAATCAAGATCGAAGCAGAACAAGTTCTCATCTGCAGGGCCAATCTTCTGTAAAATATTCGAGACTTCGCCACAGCACACAGGACATTCTCGCCAGGTTCTGCGCTGAGTCTCCTGCCCCCGGATTTCGAGTTGACTTGTTCGACGTCCCGTGAGATAATAAAATAAAACAATTGAGACAATGACATAGATAGCCCCCTGCAGTGCGGCTGACCTGAGTCGTCGCAGATTCATTTACCTGCTCTGAGGAATATCACTCTTAACCGTGACCCCCGACATCCGTCTTCTTGAGGACCACAAAGTCTATACAAAACGGTGCGAGTAATAAATAGTTGTGAAGTGAGCTCGTCAGGGTAATTTTATTCCCAGATTTACGAGTACGTGTTAAACCTACTGTAATACAGGTACTTTCGTACTTTCGTACTTTCGTACCTTCGCGTTGATATGTGGGGTCGTATGAGTACGACTGGTGTTGGTCCTGCAGGGTCTGTCGACCGTGTGGAGGATACGGTGGGCGTTGTGTTGTATTTGTTATTCGAAATTGTATCCTAGCTATCTATCTTTGGAACAGCTAGTCATTCTGTACATGTACACGTACTGTTGTACATAATGATCGATACTTCGAAGGTACTTTCGTACTTTCGAAAGTACCTTCATTCGTAGCTAGATAGCTAGCTAGCTACTACGAAGGTACCGAGCTACGGACCTTCGTACGAAGGTACATTCGAAGGTACTTTCGTACTTGTACAACTAACGTTGTACTTTCGTACTTTCGTACGAAGGTACGAAAGTTGTTACGATTCGAGCCAGTCGAAGTAGTACGTAGTACGCGTAGTACTACCAAATCCGGAACTCAGACGCTTGGTCTGCCTCGCAATGAGCGATCGCGAGGTGACAGGGGTTAACGTGTCAAGTTCAAGATACACAATCACAGAATACGCGAATGTGCCGAAAGGAACAAGGGGAGTCTGGGATAGGCCTGGGGCGAACTGGATCCAAGTGAGCGCACGGTAATGCCGGATCTGGTAAGCCACAGAGCAGGGAATAACGAAGTGACGAAACTGTGACAAGACAGTAGAGATAATTTATTAATCCGCCGTTGCAGTTTTAGGGCTCGTCCCTGACGGCAGGGCTCAACTGCGAAATCGCACGGCAACGGCAGCCGATGAAATCTGTTCAGAATTTATTAATAGGACGCCCGCGACGGCAGACCGCGACGGCAGAACGCCGGGGAAATTTATTAACGACGGAAAAGACGGAAGCCGAGCGGAAAAACTCGGCACCATTCGGATCGACCGCGTCGTTCGCCGCGCGTAGTGACACGTCGCGCGATGTCGGATTGTTCAGAGTGCCACGGGCGCGGTTGCGGGCGATGCAGAGAAGAAGACGCCGACGCCGCCGAAGATGGAGAACTGATGGGGCACGTCGCGGAGGCGGCCGCCTCGGCGATAGGTCGCATCCGGCGCGCGCACGATCGAAACCTGCTCGCGGGGATAAAGCGTCGAGCGGCCCGGGAAGCGGAGTGCGAGCTCATCGCGACCTTGCTCGCACCTGTAAAACGATCAAAGATTACGACCGCTAAGGAGCCCTACTACACGCGCGCTGATCTCGGCATCGTTGCTCCGATTAAACGCCCCGTCCGCGAGTGCGCGAAGTCGATGGCGATGATTCGCGCACTACCTCCCGAGACCCGCGACAAGGACATGATCACGTACACGCGCCTCACGATCGATGAGTTCGACGCTCTATTAAGCAAGCGACACGCGACTCAGACGCGGGAGGACGGCGAGCTCATGACCCTAGCCGAGGCGCTCGCCCTCCCGCTAAACATCCCGCGGATGGGCCGCGTGCCCCGCACTCCGGCGGAGCGCGACGTTCGCGCGAAAATGCGGAAGAAAAAAAAGCGTCTGACTCCGGAAGACGAACTCTTCCTCTTCCTCTACGCGGTGACGTCGAACATCACGTGGAAACGCGTCGCGCTCGAGTTCGGAATCAGCGAGACGCTGATAGGGAACACGTACCCGCATGTCGCGGAGAATCTCGTGCTCGTGCTGATCGATGGGCCGGATAAGACGGTGGAATGGCCGAGCGAGGAGGAAAGATAGGTCGCGGGGAATCTCATCGGGGGGATGCCGGGGATATTCGGATACGTCGACGGGACGCGCGTAAAGATGCAAAAACCCACTGTCGGGCAAGGGATTCAATACAGCGGGAAGACTAAAAACCACTGCCGAAACATCCAGATCGTGGTCAACCTATTCGGCGTCATCATCGCGGTCGAACCCGCGGCTTCGGGGAGCGCTCACGACATGACAATTTGGAAATATTCCGCGCCCGTGGTCGATCGCGACGCGCACTTCGCGGAGGGCGAGAAACTTGGGGCCGACCCGGGGTACATCGGAGCCGACCCGAACCTGGACGTCGCGCCCGATCAGAGCAAGTGCAAGACGCCGGAGGAGAAACGCGCCGCGGACGCGCAACGTCGACACCGGTTCGTCGTGGAGTACTCCATCGGCGTTGTGAAGCGAAACTTCCCGATGGTGGGTTGCCCCGGATCCACGTACACGAAGTCGCCGAACCACTTCGGAGCCGCTTTCGCGGCCGCGTGCGGTCTTCAGAACTTCATCTGGAAGACGCGCGGCACTGCGCCGCGGGGCGAGAAGTATCTCTCGGGGGCGTGGGAGGAGTGGGAGGAAGACGCGATGCGCGATAATTTCAGAAGCAACGACAGTCAGTTCTTCAACGACCCCGCGCTCCTCGACCCGCGGACGGGCCACGAGGCGCGGGTCGTCGGGCGCCTCGACGTGTTGTAGATGTATCGAACTGAAATGCATACTGTATGTATAAACACGAAACTAGACGTTTCTCTCGATGATCACGACCGGCGCGGCGCGGCGGACGCGCGCGCGGGCGCTTTCCGTCGATCGCGCTCAGGGCCAGGAGAGTAATTTCCCCGCGTCGCTCACTCGTCCCCGTAGCGCGGCGCCGCCCGGACCGTGCGCGTTCGCGTGCCGTTCGCACGAAGCGCCGGAGGATCGTTTTCGTCGCGATCAGGCGCGCGAGTCCCGTCGTTCCCGCCGCCGCCGCCGACGCTGCCGGGGTCGCGCGCGCCGTCGCCGTCGACGCGCTCGTCGTTGTTTTCCGGCGGCAGTTCCGCTTCTTCCGGAACGCGCACGAAAAGATCGTCGTCCACGTCACCGTCGAAGTCGAGCGCGCGCCCGTCGCCGAGATCCGTTCCCGACGCGTCAGCCGACCGCTGAATCGAGGCGGGGGTGCCGCCGCTGATCGATTTCGCGGGATCTGTCGTCGGGTCCGAGGAGGGTGCCGAGGGAGGATGTTAGTTCTCGGAAGACGAGATGAATCGAAAAAGCCGCCGCCGCGGCCGGGGCGGGTGCGTCGGTGACGTTCACCGCGTCCGGCGACGGCGGCGGCGGAGGCTCGAGCTGAAAATCAGACCATCGCGTCACCCGGCGGACGCGAGTCGAACCGCGTCCCGCGGACGCGTCGCGGCGCCGCCGCGGGTTAATCCACCATAAAAATGAAGCTTGAAACGCCGCCGGCGCCGCCGGCGCCGGCGCCGCGCGGCGCGGTCGGGATCGATATCCCGCACCCGACGATGGAAAACACGGAGGAACGCGCGGAGGGACGATCGTGATGGGCGGTACGGGCGCGGGTACGCACCGAACGTGCTCTCGATCTCCGCGAGCTCGCGTCGGGCGCGGATCTTCGCTTCCGCGAGCTCCGCTCTCGCGGCGTCGACGCGGCGGGAAGCTTCGGATACGACGTTCGCGTCGTCGTCGTCGCGGTCTCGAAGTCTGATCGGGCGGGGAGAGTCGCGTCAGTCGATGGGGCATGACAACCGCGCGCGCGCGACGTCGGGGTGAGTTCGCCGCGCGGACGAGCAAGTCCACCGTGCAATCACCGGCGGCGGCGGCGGCGCGTCCGACGCGCGCACGAACGCGTCGACCGTGACAAGCGGTATCTCCGGCGCCGCCGGCGGCGCGATATAAAGGACGCACGAAAGAAGGGCTCGCACCTTTGAACGTCCGCCGCGATCGCGGGCGGGACGGGTATCTTCGCGCGGAGGTACCCGAGCTCCACGTTCCTCGCCATGGACAACGACAACGACGTCATCGTCCGCGTCGCGCGCGCGTCCGCCGCGGCCGCCACCGCCGCGTCGCACGCCGACTGGACGTCCATCAGGCGCACCTCGACCAGTCGTATTGAGGCTGTGCGCTTCATCGTGAGGTCCACGAGCTCGCTGGAGGGAGAGAGGGGGGGAAGAGCGGGTGAGGTCGCGAGCTCCGAGAATTATCCCCGCCGAGGAAAGGATCTCGTCGACGAGAGAAACCTAATCGGGACGTCGTCGCCCGGACAACGACGGGGGGGGGGGACGGGTTCGAGCCGCGCGTATCGCCGATACGCACCCGTTCAGGCGGAGTCTTTTCGACTCCATCCGAAAAGCCGCCGCTTGCGTCATGTTCGTGACGTCCGCGCCCGGCACGCGCCCATTCGCGAGCGCCGCGAGGTGCGCAGTCTCCCTGACGTGCCTCGCGGTCGCTGCCGCGGTTTGCCCGTACCGCGTCGCCGCGTCCGCGTTGTCCGCGTCGAGGATCCGCTGTCCCGGGGGAGCGCTAGAGCGCGACGCGCCGAACCCGGCTCCGTTCTTGATGGATACGAGGCGAGCGACGATATCGTCGCTCGCCCTTCGCGCGCGCGCGTCCGGGGAATGGGCGTCAGTGGGATTCCGAAACTACGACAGCGACACGACAGGACGCGGGACCTGACGCTGACGCGACGAAAAAGATAAAAAGCGCGGGGACGTGCCTGTGAAGCTCCGCGGCGGCGAGCGCGTGCTCCTCCGCTTTCGTCGCCTCGCCGAGTGCGTACTCGAGTGCGTCCTCGTCGAGGATGTCCGGCTCGTCCTCGCGCTGTACGAACCCGTGGGCTTCTTCGGACCACGCGACGAGCACGCCGCGCCGCGCTCTCGCCGTCGAGAGATTGGTCGCGCGAATACTTTTTTGCTTCGACCAGTTCGGCCAGTCGGAGAAGAAATGTTCGGCCGGAGTCTTCGCCCGCCTCGTCCGGTTCGCCGGTCGCCCGGTATAAGTCACGCCGGATGCACGGTACGCTTGCTCGAGGAGATGCTTCTGCGTCCCGGCCCAGTGACACGTGCCCGCGCGCGTGCCCCCCAGTTTTCGGCACGCGAACCAAAGCGCGACCGCGACGAAGTATCTCTTCCTCGCGGCCGGATTCGAGGGTACGTCCGCGAGTTTCGGGCGCCACTCCGGTGTTCCGTCGTCAAGAGTTCCGAACTCGACGCCGAGCATCGGCGGGAGGTACACGGACTCTTCCTCGTCGAGCGCGCTTTCGGGGGTGGGCGGGGCGGTCATCGGCGCGCGCGTTAATTTCTCTGATGTTACCCGCGAGATTTCCCGCCGAAACTGAAAAACTGCGCTGGCAAACGGCAGCGGCACCGGGATCGGAGCCGACAGGGTCTGCCGTTGCGACTGCGCGCGTCAACGGCGACGGCGACGTGGCGATTTGGTTTCAAATTTATTAATATCGCAGTTTTTCAGCGCGAAAACGGCAACGGCGGAATAATAAATTATCTCTAGTTTCGGAACAGTCTGAGTGAGAACAGTAGAAGCAGCTGTGCCTGATCGGGAGTGTATCACCGATGCAGGACACGAGCTGTGGCGGAAGGGGAGTGTATCACCCTTCGCGCCGTGCTGTTGTTCAATCAATATTAAACTCACAAACACTCTACAGTCTGAGTGAGAGTGAAGTGAAACAGGTGCTAAAAAGAGAAAAACGCTCCATAGGCGTTATCGATTTGATTAGGATGTAGGGCTAAGTAGTCCCAGTACGTCATAAGCTGATAAGGTAGTACCTGGAGTACATATGATACGAGATCATAACAAAAGTACTTTCGTACTTTCGTACTTTCGAAAGTACGAAAGTACTTTCGTACGAAAGTACTTTCGTACTATGTAGAGCTAGCTAGGTACGAAGGTAGCTAACTAGCTACCTTCGAAGGTACTTTCGTACTTTCGTACTTTCGTACGAACGAAGGTACGAAAGTACTTTCGTACCTTCGAAGGTACGTAGCAGACCCTGTTACTCAAAGAAATATTCCAAGTGAGTAGGTATCGAGTATTTAGTCACAAGTATTTTTGAGTAGATAGATACTGGTGAGTATTCGGATATTTCGAAGTTTGAGTAGGCCCTAGATAAATACTCTTGAGTATTTTGCACTTCGCATGTTTGAGTAGATAAATACTCTTGAGTATTTTGCACTTGGCATGTTTGAGTAGATAAATACTCTTGAGTACGTGTACTTCCGGAAGTACAGTACGTGACTACGTGTACACTTACTTGCGTATTTTGCACTTAGATTGCGCTACAGGGAAAAACACTCGATGAGCATCGCGCGAAACACGCCCTCACGCTACACGTACACTGCAAATCAAGTTCCCTTCTCCCCTATTCCCCACCTTGACGGCAACGTCTACTTGCACGTGTAATGCGTGCAAGTAAAAACGTCGTGTATGACGAGAAACATACAAGAAGAAAACGATTTCGTACGAATCTACGAAAGTAGTTGTACTTTCGTACTTTCGTACTTTCGTACTTTCGTACTTTCGTACTTTCGTACTTTCGTACAAACGTAGCTTCTGGTTCATCTCTTTGGAGGAAAGGACACGTTCAAGGTATGCTTACACTTGAACCTTAGAAAAGACAGTTTCGTCGTACTCACTATCTTCTAAGGTAGTAACTGCAAATATGTGCTACTGAAGCTGCGGTCCAATACGTAGAAATGCGTCAGCAAAGTAGAGGAAGAAGAAATACGCTTCCCCACAAAACCACAAAACCATTATTCTTTGTTGCAGCCCTTCTGGTGTCAGCATACGTTCTTACCAGACAAAGATCGGCCATCAAAGATGATCACGTCGTCGATCCTCTGAGCCGATGTGGAGGAGTAAAACTCGCTCGCGATCAGAAATGCACACGATTACTTCACTTTCAGCGTGCCAAGGAGGGTGGCGTAGGGCACCAACTTTCGGAATTGGTTTTTGGATTGCAACTCGCGTCACTGTATAACGCTTCCTTGAAAATGAAGCCGTTTGACGATATCAAGTCGAAAGACTCTGGGGATAGTTATCGGTTCTTAAACAACATGCTTGGTCTAAATCGGCTCTGGGTCAACGACGATTACGATACCTCGAATCTCCGCAGCACTCTAATTTCAAAACCTGAACATATTCCGAGCGAGTGCGGAGTTATTTTCGAGAGTAGATGGAACGAAAGTTATGGGGAATGCCCTGGCGGTCTCAATGGCGAGGCCATTAATTGCTTTCTGTCGCCAGTTCATAGGCTGGCTTTCAGTAAGTTTGCCCCTTGTCTTCAGGACGTGGCCAAGTCTGGTACCTGGTTGAAAAATAAACCAATAGGATTAGCAACTAACTCTCTGAACGTTGTTTGGCATGTGCGTCTAGGGGATTTGACAAATCAAAGTGTAGAGCTACATAGGCCAGGGGACGAATACTACGAGAATATAGCGTCTTTGATGGCGCCCACTTTTAACGCAGCAGTTGGCGTCAAACACTTTATAATCGGAACTTGGTGGATGCTAAGTGAAAGTCATCGTGACGAATATAAAAAGATGTTCCGAGGTATCATTGAGAAACCAATTTTCCTGGATATAAGTGTCGAGGAAACGTTCCTTTACTTCATGCACGCAGATATCCTCATTGGCAGTGGGAGTTCATTTGTCAGTGTTGCGCCACTTTTTTCGTCGACTGTCGTACCCGTCAACGTTGTTCCAAAGCATGGTTGGAACCATTTTGCAGAATACTATCTTGATGGCATAGATTTGGAGGTGAACAGTATGTTCGTCACGCCGCTCCCGATGATTTTAAAACTGTTGATTGCAAAGAATAAAACGGACAAGTTATGCTGGTCATAAATATATAGTTCTTGAAGATGGTTCACCGAACTTGACGGAGGAGGACGTGCTGACTGTCTTCTTTTACAGGGAAGAGGCTGCCGTGGGCCAGCGTGCACGGTGGCAGCGTTACGTAAGGTCAGGCACAGCATGGGTCGAACAAACGAAGTCGAGAATTTCCTGAACCTGTTGGTTTAATATTTCTTACCAGCTGCTCATCTACAACAATCATCTTTCAAGTTGCACTCAGATTTCTTCAACTCTTCATTGTTTTATCATGGCTTCGACAAATTTGTCGTGCATCACCAAAGTCTTGTCACTACACGCGCCAGTCATGGCCGAGGCATAGAAGATCTCCATAGTGTGCATGAATGAACGTTAAACGCTATATTGTTGGGTACTTTTTTTGCCTGTGTGTACCTTTCAGAAGATGGCCACATTTCCCAGCACATGTGGACGCCGTCCATGGAAGATATGGCACCAGGGAAAACCTTGTTCACGTCCGCGCCCGCGTCCACCAGCGCTTTGACCACCGCCTCGTGGCCGTTCCGAGCGGTGCCGTGCAGCGGTGTCCCACCGTGATTATCCGCCTTGTTGACGACTGCGCCCGCCTCCATCAGCGCCTTCACAACCGCCTCGTGGCCTTTTTGAGCGGCGATGAACAGCGGCGTCGTGCCGTTGTCGTTTGCCTTGTTGACGTCCGCGCCGGCCTCGATCAGCGCCCTGACCACCGCCTCGTGGCCGTTCGAAGCGGCCTTGTGCAGCGGCATCCTGCCCTCATTGTTAGTCTCGTTCTCGTCTGCGCCGGCTTCGATCAGCGCTCATACCATCACCTCGTGGCCTTGATCAGCGGCCCAAGACAGCGATGTCTCGCCGTCAAAATCGGTCTTGTTGATGTCCTCACCCGCCTCGACCAGCGCCTTGATCAGGGCCTTGACAACAGCCTCGTGGCCCTCTCGAGAGGCCTCGTGCAGCGGCGTCCAGCCGCCATTTTCGCTTCGTTCACGTCCGCACCGGCCTCGATCAGCGCCTTGGCCACCGCCTCGTGGCCGTTCTGAGCGGCCGTGTACAACGGTGTCCTGCCGTTATGGTCCACCTTGTTGACGTCAGCGCCCTCAGCAACCAGACGAATTGACACATCAACAATATGACAAAGTAAGTCATACTGTAGATAGATAATTAGTCAGATACGACCAAGTAAACTACCTAACTAACTAGCTAGCTAGTCTAACTAGTCTAACTATTAGATTCGCGGCGAACGTCGCTTGCGCGGCGCGGGCGCGGACGCGAAATGCCGCGCCTTTCAAAAAAACATGGCGTCGCGCACATCCCGGATCGATTTCCGGACTATCGGCAAGGCGGGAGATGGCGCTGGCGCGGTATACCGCACCCAACTTGGATTCGCGCGACCGTCCGTGACTTGATGAACCAGGGTCACTCCGCTCTCCAAATCTCCCACGTTCATGTACTCGGCCTGAGTGAACGAGCCGCTGCGTACCTGATGAAACGTGTCGGCGAGACGGGACGAGCGGAACCTCTTCCGCACGGTGTCCACAGCACCGGCTGCAAAATCACGCGAGAGCACATGGCGTTCGTGCGCGCGAAGTTCATCGAAAGTGGTTGTCGAAAAACGTCCGATCAAATTGCTAGCCTACTTCAGTGGCATTACGGTATCGAAATTTCAGGAGGTGGGGTGAGAGCTGCATTTAAGAGACATGGCATCAGTTACAAGCGAATTACTCGAATGGATAAGCGCGCCTTCACAGAGAGAGTCAAGCTTTTAACACGAATGTTCTTGCTTCGCAGAGTGATGTTAAATGCTGATGAAGGAGTTTGGGCAGATGAGATGATTTACTCGTCAGAAGAGGTTGGATCAAATTATGGTTGGATGACGAAGGGTGAACGGGCTTGTCAGATCGACGATGGCAGAAGTTCTGGCCCCAGAGTCATGTTCTTGGCGGCCATGACGAAGGAAGGGGTGATGCAAGGTTGTACGTTACCTGTACCACAACCTCTGACTGTTACTGGACATGTTTTCGAGCAGTGGTGCGAGTTTTATGTCATACCTGCCATGATCGCGCAAGGAAAGACATACATCGTTCTAGACAACGCGAGGGTGCACCGTAAGAACGTTTTGCGCGTCATGTTCGCCGCCGCCGGTCTCAGAGTTTATTTTCTTCCGCCGTACTCTCCGTGGTTTCAGCCGATCGAAAAGATATTTCTTTCAACGCATATGAAATGCAATCGTCAGGTGGAACACGTCCGTGCAAATTTCGTGCGCCGCGTCATCGACGTGCTGGAAGCTCACACACCTGCCGAGTGTGCGGGGTGCCTTCGAGCTACCGGATGGAACTAGAGGAGCGCGATACATATAGTGTTTGTTTATTTTAGTGTAGTTCTGTCGTCGTGTCGTTACGTAATTCTACTCTATCGTCGTCGATTTGTCTAGTTCGTCGTCGTTCATGCTATCGTCCGAATTGTTTAGTTCGTCGTCGTCCATTCAATTATCGTACAGGAGGCCTTCCACGCCATCTTCGTCGCCGTTTTATTCTCGCACTAATCAGAAACTTCAACCACTTCGTTCTTATTAGCTATGATGCTGCTCAAAACACCGAAGCTTGACAAAAGCTCGGGGCAAGATTTGATGAAGTCCACGTCGTCGAATATGTCAACACACGCCGCGTACGCACGCTGACAAGAGTCATAATCCTGCTCTGGCATCCCGTCCATAGCCTTAGCAAGTGTGGCGGCTTCAAGGTCGTCACCGTCATGTCCACAACGTAGTAAAGCTTCCGAACCTACTTCAACGGAAGAGATTTGGTTAGTCATGCAGAAAGTTTTTGCTTCCCGTACGGTCACTGTATTGGAATCCTTTCGAGTGACAGGTTCTCGATCAAGAAGCGAAGGACTCTTGCAAAAGTCTCGAAGTTCAAGCAGGGTCAGATCAGATTTCAATTCAAAAATATTTTTCACAACTTGTAAAACTTTGTGTTTCCAAGAAGGGTCGTTCATCGCGGGGATTATATCTGATATAATCACGGCCGCGACGTGAGGATCATACCCTGCAACGTCTTTAAGCACCGCAGCAATGACTTGAATATCAACGTCGACGCCAACAGGTCTAAGCAAAGTCTGTACGAGTCCAATCTTCGCAAGTAACGCATCTTGGGTAAGCTGAGGCATAGGCGTATCAATAAAGGACGATCTGGTCCGTTTCCCAAGTTGTAAATCAGGCGTTTGAAAATCTGGAGAAGGGTTGTGGCCATCTTGGTCAAACAAATTAGCACTCACAGCAACAAAGTCATGTCCATAACTCTGTAAAGCAATCTGATCAGTGTTCAACGGAGAAGTTCCGTATCCCAAGTTAGCAAGACTAGAAAATCCACGACCATCGGGCGGAGGAGCGCGTGCTCTTTGCAGATGGTTTTTCAATATTCGCTCCGAGGCTACATCTGAGATACCAGGATTGAATGAAGTCCCTCCGCGAGACGCAGCCAGATGGGTGAGTCGTTCATGCAGATGGTGGCAGTAAGTATTATACAGCAGATCTTCCATCTTACCGTCTTTCAGGTGGCTATCGAGGTATGCTTTGAATTTTTTCAAATTTTCGACTGAAGCACAATTGCGAATGTCATTCAACATACTTTGGTCCAATGATGCATCAGAGGCGTAGTGGGGGAGGTCACCTGCGCCACCACCGACACCTCCACCTAAAGCATCAACATACACGTCCCGTCCTCTTGCCGCAAAAGCTGATAAGTTCGCAGCAACTTCAGTACGCGTTTGGCCTGGAACAGTCGGAACTTGCGCACTGCTTCCTAGATCACGAAGCATATCATTGAAAAGAGCGGCTTGAGGAGTACCTTGGAGGTTTTTAGCGTGAGATGATTGATCAGCTTTTAACTGCGCATTGGTCTTGGCGAAATCGAATAAACCGTTCATTTCAGTAGGAAGCATGGTATCAGCAAAGGCATCTCCGCGCTTAAATTTGTTCGCCTGTTGCTTTACAGCGTCATGCTCGAGATATTGCTTGAACTTTGGAAACTGCTTGTGAGTGTCATGCTGAGCAACAAGTTTGATGAAGTAGTGAGGATCATCCTTCTTGCTTGTTATCTGGTTGTAGACAATCGTTGTGAGGCCGCTCCACTCAAAGTTGGGGATGCCGACTACGTCGGTAGAGACTTTTAGGGCTGCGAGGGCATTCCTCGCCGACTCAACCCGCGGCTTCATAATCCGTCCGGTCGGGGCATTTATAGTAGCAGTCGCACCGAACCCAGGGACCTCGTTCACATATAACGAAGATTCGGGGTGTGCATCATCATCATCATAAACCTCAGCGAAGTTGTCGATGACAATATTCCAATTGCCTTCGCCGGCGGACATGTTTCGCGCGGACCAACGCACGAAGCGCTCGTTCGCGCAGCGCGAGATCCTGTCACAGCTTGCAACTACAGGTATTTTCAAACTATCTATCTAATCTATCTAACTATCTACAGTATGACACACTTTGTCATACCAAGACGGGTAGCAGTGAACAGATCGTCGATTGTCGCTCCAGCTGCGATCAGATCAGGAGGTGGCCCACCGCCTCGTGGTCATTCTCGGGCGGCTATGTACAGCGGCGTCTCACCGTCTTCCCTCGCCTTGTTCACGTCCGCGCCGGCCTCGATCAGCACCTTGACCACAGCCTCGTGGCCATTTAAAGCGGTTGTGTACAGCGGCGTCCTGCCGTTGTCGTTTGCCTTGTTGACGTCCGCGCCGGCCTCGATCAGCGCCCTGACCACCGCCTCGTGGCCGTTCGAAGCGGCCTTGTGCAGCGGCATCCTGCCCTCATTGTTAGTCTCGTTCTCGTCTGCGCCGGCTTCGATCAGCGCTCATACCATCACCTCGTGGCCTTGATCAGCGGCCCAAGACAGCGATGTCTCGCCGTCAAAATCGGTCTTGTTGATGTCCTCACCCGCCTCGACCAGCGCCTTGATCAGGGCCTTGACAACAGCCTCGTGGCCCTCTCGAGAGGCCTCGTGCAGCGGCGTCCAGCCGCCATTTTCGCTTCGTTCACGTCCGCACCGGCCTCGATCAGCGCCTTGGCCACCGCCTCGTGGCCGTTCTGAGCGGCCGTGTACAACGGTGTCCTGCCGTTATGGTCCACCTTGTTGACGTCAGCGCCCTCAGCAACCAGACGAATTGACACATCAACAATACCAAGACGGGTAGCAGTGAACAGATCGTCGATTGTCGCTCCAGCTGCGATCAGGAGGTGGCCCACCGCCTCGTGGTCATTCTCGGGCGGCTATGTACAGCGGCGTCTCACCGTCTTCCCTCGCCTTGTTCACGTCCGCGCCGGCCTCGATCAGCACCTTGACCACAGCCTCGTGGCCATTTAAAGCGGTTGTGTACAGCGGCGTCCTGCCGTTGTCGTTTGCCTTGTTGACGTCCGCGCCGGCCTCGATCAGCGCCTTGACCACAGCCTCGTGTCCATACACAGCGGCCCCGCACAGCGGCAAGTTGCCCCACCAACACTCATCTGCCTCGTTGACGACCGCACCAGCCTCCATCAGCGCCTTGACCACGGTCTCGTGGCCATTCTCAGCGGCCGTGTACAGCGGTGTCTTGCCGTTGTCGTTTGCCTCGTTCACGTCTGCGCCGGCCTCGATCAGCACCTTCACCACTGTCAGATGGCCCTGCCAGGCAGCGTTGTACAGAGGGGGCTGACCGTTATTGTTGGCTGCCTTGTTGACGTCCGCATCGGCCTCGATCAACGTCTTGACCATCGCCTCGTGGCCTTCATGAGCGGCCTAGTGGAGCGGCGTCGCGCCTTCACCACCCGCCTCGTTCACGTCTGCGCCAGCTTCAAGCAATGCTTTGACCACACACTCGTGGCCTTTTCCAGCTACTTTAATCAGCGGCGTTTCAAGCACTTAGAGCAATACCTTGACCACGGCCTCGTGGCCTCTTTCAGCGGCTTCAATCGGCGGCGTTTGAGCATCAGCATCCGCCTTGTCGATATCCTCTCCGTCGTCGCTGTCTTCGTCGCCTTGCGTATTCTCCACCCTGAGCTGGGCCAATCGGCTCTGGCATTGCTCAATTACCGTCTCGAGTTCACGTATGTTCATGCGGAACACTTCCAACCTCGGTCCATTTGAATTTGGGCGGGAAAGGACGCGCAGCTGACGGCCGGCCTGGCGTCGACCAAGGTCGACCGACGCCGAGGCGCGGTCTTAATCTGGGCGGCGGGACGGGGTTCCTGATCCGCGCGACGGACACCGAGAGGGGAGGCGAGGCGAAAAGGCTTTCGGACAGCTGGGGCGCCGTCCCCCCCGTGTCGTTTACGGCACCGTTTACGGCACGGACGACGGCAAGAGCGCCTGACTCTGATAGACGGCGAGATCCCGCCACTCGAGTGGAGAGGCCCGTGTATTCGCTCCCCCCTGGGTCGGGGTAGTGGGTGCCGCTCTCCAAGTCAAGCTCGATGTGCTTGTTCGGTCATCTCTAGGCCCGTCGGCGGGTAGGCGTGACGGGGGGTGGCATGTGCGACGACGATTTACTAAATCTCGTTGCGTCACCGTGGACGTGAATCCGAAGTTCGCAGCCGATGTCATTGTTGATGTCATAAATTGGATAGCTGAGCACCGGCAAGGATGGTTTGACGTGATCTGGATCAGCCCCTCATGCAAAGAATACTCGAACTCGAAGACCGTTGGTGTGCGCGATATAAAGGGTGCGGATGCTGTGGCGATGTCGTGCTTGGTGCATCTCGAGGCCTTGGACCCGCTCGTTTACTTCATCGAGAACCCTCAGTCGTCGATGCTGTGGAAACGTCCGTTCATGAAAACGTACTTGCATGGCATGTACACGTGCACGTACTGCATGTACGGTAAGTTGTACATGAAGCCGACGAACATTTGCTCGAACATCCATCTTGAGCTTCGCCGTTGCGCTGGTGAATGCCGTTGCGAGCACGTCCAGTTAGTCTACGACGAGTTCGGACACTTCTTGCACCCTCACTTATCGCAATCCGGAGATAAACTACACCACTGTGGGTTTTTTCAAAAAGGGACTCCTGAACTCGAGGCGGCCACGGTTCCCGAGAACTTAGTAGACGACCTCCTCGATCAAGCGTTGACATGGTTGGAGCGTCAAGGACATTCTCGAGCGCACCAACGATGAGCGACGACAACGATGAGCGAGTCGTTCACCTTGAGATTCGTTTACCTTTTTTCTTTTTGCGTTATTTTCAATATATATATACACGTACACGTACACAAATATAATAAACTAAACAAATATAATAAACTAAACAAAACAAATATAATATAAACAAAACAAATATAATAATAAACAAAACAAATATAATATATATAAACAAAACAAACGTTCAAGCTATCCACAGTCTTGGCGCAACTCATCGGCAATCGCTGCGCTTGCGCTATGTTGCCGCTTGCGCTATGCTGCGTCAGCGATGAGCGACCACCCGTCGTCGAACTCATGCTCGAACTCATCTTCGGAGTCTTCTTCGTCCACCTGAAGGCACTCCTCCTCACTGACGTTTTCACCTAACGTGTCTTGGTTAAACAAATCGGGGTGCTTATTTAAGACAATTAACTTGTTGACCTTGTCGTGAAGCATCGTCGTGCGGTTATTTGAGAGTAATCGACCCATTGTCGAAAACGATCGTTCCGATCCTGCGCTCGACGCCGGTATCGCCAGTATTGTCTTAGCTACCTCACGTAACAAGGGCCATTGTTTCCCTTTTTCTTTCCAAAAGTCAAGAGGATCCATTTTTAGATCGTCTTGAGCGAATTTATGTTTTACGTAGGCATAGGAAGAGTTAAGACTTCGCTCGCTTTCTCGTCCACAACCTCCTGAACCCGTATCGAGTCAGCATCGAGCGGCCCTGGCTCGGTCGATGTAGCCTCCTGCGAGCGTGACAGCAACTCGTACACATGACTCAGAGCGCATGCGATCTGATCCGAAGGCGGCCTATCTTTCGGATCTTTCGCCCAGCACGAGGAGATGATCTTCTTCACCGAAGGCGGCGTGTGGTTATATTTCGGGCGCTCCCCACCGAGCACCTGGCTCACTATCGCAGCCTCGGGCATGATACTGAACGGTTGTAAGCGTTCGTAAATCTGCCAAACTGTCATCCCGAGCGCGTACACGTCAGATTCCGAAGACTTTTCGTGGTTTTTTGCTGACTGTTGTACGGAAAGTACTTCCGTACACATGTACGAAAGTACGAAAGTACTTTCGTACTAGCTAGTACGAAAGTACTTTCGTAGATAGCTAGCTAGCTAGCTAGCTACCGTACGTGTAGCTAGCTAGACCACCGGAAATTTAGTGAGTATTTTATGAGTAATAAATTCGTGTACACGTACTGTATCCAAAAAGTGTAAATAAATAAGTAAATGATGAATAAGTTACCGCCAAAAAAAAAGGTAAATAAATAAGTACTTTCAAAGTACAACGTTGTACGTGTACACGTACTCAAAAAAATTCTTCGCCTTCGGCGAGTAAATAAATAAATAACATTTTCTTATTACACGTACTCATATCGATTTAATAAAAAATATTGTGCCACTTCCCGTAAAGAAAACGACGTCAGCGGCGCTTATATGTCAAGGGTGACTCTGCAAAATCTTACTTGTAGGAGGAGAACTTTTTTCCCACCTTGCCCCGAAAAAGCGATGTTGCAACTTGTGCCCATCCCTGTTCGAGCGCTGATTACGTCATGATCATCACAGCGAGCGGTTTGGTATTTTTGCATGGGTCGACGCATCGTGGTGTTTCGAGTAAATTCTTTGCGTGCGACGTCGGCGTTCGTGACGCTCCCGCGACTCCAGCAGCGCGCGAACGCCCGCGGGCACCCCTTTCAAACGACTGAAGTTTGTGCCACTTCCCGTAAAGAAAACGACGTCAGCGGCGCTTATATGTCAAGGGTGACTCTGCAAAATCTTACTTGTAGGAGGAGAACTTTTTTCCCACCTTGCCCCGAAAAAGCGATGTTGCAACTTGTGCCCATCCCTGTTCGAGCGCTGATTACGTCATGATCATCACAGCGAGCGGTTTGGTATTTTTGCATGGGTCGACGCATCGTGGTGTTTCGAGTAAATTCTTTGCGTGCGACGTCGGCGTTCGTGACGCTCCCGCGACTCCAGCAGCGCGCGAACGCCCGCGGGCACCCCTTTCAAACGACTGAAGTTTGAACCCAGGGAGTACGCGGACGTAGTACGATGGCTATAGCGTATGGGTATTTGCATCGAAAAGCGAGAAGAGCTGGATCGAATGGAAAAAAGAGCTGGATAGTATTTTTTTCGTACGAAAGTACTTTCGTACGAAAGTACGAAAGTACGAAAGTACTCGTACTTTCGAAAGTACCTTCGTACGATAGTACTTTCGTACTTTCGTACTTTCGAAAGTACTCTCGAAAGTACTTTCGTACTTTCGTACGCACGACTTTCGTAGTTAGCTACAAAGTTAGAGCTATGCAGGCTAGCAGGCTAGCTAGTAGCTACCTCAGGACGTACTTCCGGAAAAACTTCCGGAAGTACCTTCCAAGGTTCTGTGCGTTGTCCCATAGTCTTAGGCCATTGCCCGCTTCAACTTCTCCCGGCGTCGCAGGAGTTGACGGGGCTTCTCTTTCCGTATTCGATTGCAATATCGTACATTTGTGTTGCCTTCGTTATTTGCACGTTCTCTCTCTGCACGTAACCGGCTCGGTAAATTTCAAGTACCAGTTTGCTTTTTATTGTTCCTTTACCTTTCAACTCGACTTCCCATCTTCTTGTGCCGACCGCCGACCGGCCTGTCTGATGTGTGGCGATCGCCGCAGCTTAGAGATGGTATCACGAATCGCCACGTCACTATCTGCATTCCCGCACTTCCAAACGATTTATTGGAAGGTGGTGGAGAGACGTTCCGGCATACACTAAATAGCATTCGTGTTCAGACACTGCCTCCGCGCGAGGTGATAGTTGGACTGTCGGAGTCAACCGCGAGTGAGGGATCAAACTTTTGCCACGAATTCAGAGAAATACTGGAAGGAATACCCCTTCGCATCATAACAACGACTTCAAAAGGCTCAGTTGGTGCGAAACGAAACCGGGCAGCAGTAACTGCGAGGTCCAGGTATGTTACGTTTTTTGATGCCGACGGAGATGTTATACACCCTCGGAGGATTGAATTGATACAAATGGCATTCGAACGGTATTCAGATTCTGTTTTAGTATTGCACACATTCACGAGCGAGAAAGTGGTCGCAGCTGAAGACGTAGCCTCATTTTCTGTAGTTTCCCCGAAAGAACTCTGTACTGCCAATAAGCAGCCCATCAGAAGCAATGCCTTTAATCGTCTAATAGGTTCCGATACGAGAGAATGGCTCCTACCGGTCCTACCGGATATTCATCATGGGTACCTCTCTGTTCGAACGGATTTTGTTTCTTCAACGCCATTTTCCGAAGACTTCGATGGACGCGAAGATTCATCTTTTGTAAATACTGTCGTTGAGAAAACTTCGTGCTCTTCAGCTAGGTTAGCCTTTTTTTACGAGCTCCCCTGACGCTCAACTACGTGCCGAGAAGTTTGAAATCCAAAATAACGAAGAGTAGTGAATAAAGGGACACGAGACACACGTTTGCGTCGCATATTCGGATGTGTTTTGACTGTTCACGGGCGTTCTCAAGAGTGCAACTTTAGAGCGCCTCAAACTCAATTCTTCTAAGCGAAAGAGCAAGTAGCTGCGCTTTGAGACTGAACTATGTGCACGAAGGTCGTACTGTGACTCACTGTCCGCGAGTCCAGCCCTGATTGTATTTTAGTTCGAAGGCAATGATATATTTAGACTAGACTTAACAAGTTATTAGCTAGTGAGAGTCTAGACACGACTCTTGTTGTGCATTTCCTGTTCATTCGCACAGGGTAAGGTTTGGTTTCCGACAAGGCGGAACTCGTGCGCGTACAACAACCCAATAATATCTTCATCTGCGATACCAGATAGTTCCCAGTTTAATTCACAGTTGGTATGTCAGAGAGCCCCGCGTTCTTCGAACGTCGGTTTAATAGGTACTGAAACCTGCGCGCGTGCTCTCGGACAAACCTCGGAGCATCTGGTCTCTGTAGCTGTTTGAAATAATCCGGCTCAAGATGATCGAATAAGCTAACGCCGGCTTGCACTGAGCGCACCACATGATCTTTTTCAAAATACTCGGGCAAGTTGTATTCCTCGTGAGAAAAACTTTGCATTTTGTTACGAAACGACGCAAGTGTCGAAAAGCAGTACGAACAGTGCCAACCGGCGTTCCGAAACCTAACTACTTCAGTCGCGCTCGTATTTGTTTTCCGCAAAAGAGTAGAGTTTAAAGACACATTTGGACCCGGATGTTGCAACGCCATCGGCACACTCCACGGTTCTCGCGCACGGGTAAGGTATGAATAGTAGAAAAGACCAAGTTCTAAGACAACCACGCGACCATGAATTTCGGGACATTTCTTCATCGCCACGATTACTGCAGAGCGTGGGATCTCGTCGACGTCGCTCATGATAACTATATCACCACGTCGAACCTCTTTCCCAGGCTGATGTAAACCGAGGTCAAGTAAAGCGTTCCTGTGTGATGCCTCCCTTTCCCACGTGCTGTTCCCGCTCAAAACATCCAAAATTATGTGCACTATCTTTGAAGAGACAGCGTTGAACCTGTCTTTATTTTCGGAAAAGTGCAACGGCTTCGGCATATTCGTGAACGAAACCCGTGCTTCCACAACCACGAAGTAGTCGACCGCATCTTTCAGTTCGTTTATGCGGATTTCGAGCATATCCAACTCATCGTTGAAGAGAAACAAATCATATACTTGTTGATAACCGCGCGTGTGGCCCGCGGCTAGTTTTACGCCGGATTTTGAACTCGACCCAGCGGCGGAAAGGCAGAGTCGCCGCGAACTCCATTCAAAATATCGTTCGGGCAAGACGCGGAAGCACAGAATACAAGTAAATACACACAAACTGACGTAGACCTGTATGCTCAAAATCACCGAATTGTTGAAATACTTCTTCCGAAAAGGCTTCATGCCCGCTCGAAGTAGGAGAAAAAACCTGCTTGCAGCAGAATATTTGACTGCCCCCATTTAAAAGAATGGCCACTGTGCATGAGAATGTTGGCCGGCCATACTGACAGATTCAATTGCGAAAGCCACGTCAAAACTAAGACTGTGTGATTACGGTCCGGACTTTTGTGCGTCGGTCCGGACCTGATATTTTTATATTAGGGCTAGATAATTTTCTGTGTACATACAATAACGTTGTACGAAGGTACGTGTACAACGTTGTACGAAGAAGATAACAACTAAACCCTAAACCCTAAACCAAAACACGAGAATGCCTTCGACCACCAACTGACTTAAAGATTTTGGCGTAATATAGTATAATATGTCCTCGGACGGTTTAGTTGCAAAATCGGGTCTAAAATCGGGTGGGCAGGCAAAATCGGGTGGGGTGACCCGATTTTAGACCCGATTTTAGACCCGATTTTGGCGCAACTAAAACCCACTAGTATATCAGGAAAAGTTCCTTGAACTCCAGTACGTGTACGACAAGGAAGTTACGATACATCGCGTGTACGAAAGCGTAATGGCGTTGAAGTCGCGTCTCGAGCCTTGTTCCCAAACGAACGCACTGCCGTTGCCGCATCCCATACATAAATTTACGTTGATGAGGCCGGGGAAAATAAGTTTGATATGTGGAAAAACGACGAAGATCAAGAGCTTGATCGAATCACAGATGACAGCCAATTACATCCCGACGTCCGCGCAATGAAATTTGGGATGCTCCAAGATTTACGTACGCGTTGCGAAGAAAACTCCGACCTTGTACCAACTCTGAACTTGAAGGGCAAGGTTCAGATGTGCACAGACAACCAGTTGGTCGCTACGTGGCTGACGCCGCGCGGTAATAGTAAATTCCGGCCAAGAAAAGTTACTGATGAGGCATCCAGCGAAGACCGAAAGAAGTTCGCGAAGCACGCGTCCGAAGAGTACGTCGAGCGAGCGGAAAAGACCTTAAAAACTCTCCTCAAGAAAGTCGTCGAGAGTCAACACGCCAAAGACCAAGAGAAATCTCAACGTGAGTCACGCGTCTCCTCGGTGAAAAAAGATGCGTCATCGACTGACGAGCCGGCCTTCAAGAAACAAAAACTCGACCCGACGTCAACGTATGGCGATACGGACTCAGACGAGGAAGATGCTTGCGATGTAGTTCACACGGAGCGAGCGGACATCGAGCAGAGGTTGGCCGCCGCTCATACGGAAATGGAAAGATTCAAGGCGCACGCGTTCAATCGTCAAGTCAAGGATGAGACGAGAACCTCTGAAGGACTCCTAAGCTGGTGGCAAGTCGAGGGAATAGCGTTTCCACTTTTGCGAGAAGTCGCACGAAACATATTCAGCTTGCCCGCGTCAAGCGCTTCTTCAGAACGTGCTTTTAGCGCCGCGGGGCAAGTAGTAACGCACAAGCGAAAGATGCTCGACAAAGCAAGAGTGAACAAGCTTATGGTCGTCAAACGAAATGCGAACTTCGTGACGAAGGCAGAAGTACTGAAATGTATACCTTGAAAAGTGAATGCGTTGTGCGTTTGTTCGCTAAAAGCCGCTAAAAGCCGCTATGTCGTGCGTTTGATCTATCGTCAACGTGAACTTTGTGATGAGCTTTCGGTGTCACGAACGCGTTGATCACGGAAACGAGTTAAACTATGTTTGATATACTGTATGTTTGTTTGTCATTTTTGTGTTTGAATTATTGATATGATAAGAAAAGAATAAGGAAACTATTCAAACGCATCTCCGAGTCTGCGGAAAGCGATCGTGCCCTCGTTCCTTCATATACGCGAACGAACGATGCACTAGATGTTCCGCAAGCTTCGGTGCAATCTTGGCGGACATTTTACTAGGCGTACCCGGGATAGTTATTTTGAGATCCTTATCGTACGTGCCACCGGTTTGCGCAGTTTGCGGATGCCGTTTCTTGCCATACTTCTTCTCAAAGCGTTGGACGTGAACGCAAGGGGAACTAGCGGTGCAACGAAGAAGCCGCAAGTCTTTTGCGCAGATTTCCGTACATATATCCGTCTCCTTCTTGAATCGTCGACCATACTTACATTGCGTGCACATATGGGTGAGCTTAAGGAATCGACGCATGAAGGGGCGTTTGCGTAACCGTGCTCTCGGGTTCTCTATAAAGAACACAGGAGGTGCGAGATTGTCAATATGCTTAACGCAACTTTTTGCGACTCGATCTGCGGACGCAAGGTTCCTCTTCCCTACGGTCTTCGCGTTCGAGTAATTCGTACACGGTGGACTGCACCAGATGATATCGAAAAAACCCTTCTTGGATTGGCACGTCCACTTTTCGATGTCCGCGACTATTTCAACAGTGCACCTCGAATCTATGTCAAGCCGATACACCTTGCACTCGATGCCTAACTTTTTGCAAATTCGTTCAACAGCCTTAGAGAACGAACTACTTCCTGCACATAACTCCAAGACGCGAAGGATGCGTTTTTCGTCCCCGCCGCGTTCGATTTTCTTTTTTTGCTTGAGCCACCTTCTCAAGGCATTAATCTTGGTCCGGTAGAGCTGCTTTGAAAGAGCTACCCTTCCTTTTCGCGCAACCATCGCGACTCAAAACGAAATCGTTTTCGTGTTGTATGTTTCTCGTCATACACGACGTTTTTACTTGCACGCGTTACACATGCAAGTAGACGTTGCCGTCAAGGTGGAGAATAGGGGAGAAGGGAACTTGATTTGCAGTGTACGTGTAGCGTGAGGGCGTGTTTCACGCGAAGCTCATCGAGTGTTTTTCCCTGAAGCGCAATCTAAGTGCAAAATACGCAAGTAAGTGTACACGTAGTCACGTACTGTACTTCCGGAAGTACTCAAGAGTACGTGTATTTATCTACTCA
Organism: Micromonas pusilla CCMP1545; assembly: GCF_000151265.4. NCBI lineage: Eukaryota > Viridiplantae > Chlorophyta > Mamiellophyceae > Mamiellales > Mamiellaceae > Micromonas > Micromonas pusilla. The sequence goes on along the minus strand of NW_003315900.1, from coordinate 38,373 downwards.
AACATGCCAAGTGCAAAATACTCAAGAGTATTTATCTACTCAAACATGCGAAGTTCAAAATACTCAAGAGTATTTATCTACTCAAAAATGCCAAGTGCAAAATACTCAAGAGTATTTATCTACTCAAACTTCGAAATATCCGGATATATACTCACCAGTATCTATCTACTCAAAAATACTTGTGACTAAATACTCCATACCTGCTCACTTGGAATATTTCTTTGAGTAATAGGGTCTGGCTACACTATACTCCGTAGAGCACTCCAAATTTCGGTCGGTCATCTCTAAAAGCCATGCTCCATGCGGTCGGTCGTCGCAAATAGCAATGCACTATGTGGCCGGTCGTCTCACAGGCGTCTGCTCCGCCAAAATTCGCTCTGAAGCATCCCGTGCGAATCAATCCTCAAATGCAACCGCCGTACTTGCAGTCGATCATCCGCCGACGAAAATCAACGCGCGATGAAGTGATGATACATTGCTCAGAATGGAGCGAACTTAACCAGGGGCCTTCAACATCATCGATATTCGCGCGTTGCCGTAGCTTACTTCGAAATCAAACTTGTTTTTGTCGCGTTTTCTCTCCACAGAGTTCAGTGCACGGTGCAGAGTACTCTCTAGAGCACTCTATGTTTTGCACTAACTAGTACTTTCGTACTTGCTTTTAACACGTGTGTCGTTGACGTTCACTTCTTCACGCGCAGCGTTCATGGCTCGTGCGGAGTTTCTTGCCCCCCCCCCCTCCCGCCTCCACCTTTCTTTTCAAGCGCGCTCCTCTCTCTTCACTCCTTTCGCGTTGTCTGCTGCTAGTGCCCGTCTTCCTCCACGCTAGCCATTTACGAGACAACGCATCGTCATGGAAGAACCGCACAAGAAACGAAGAGTCAGTGACCTATTCGATACTCCGAATCCTTCTGAAGTTATGAAGCCTTACTGTTCTAACTTATCTAACCACCGACAATTTCTTGGACACGTTAATATATGTGAGTTAACCGAGCAATCCCATCTCTTCTCCCCACTGTGTACTTCCCATTTCAATTTTTCGTATTTTTATAAATGTTTGTACGAGCAGGTGCTAACATCCTTGAGAGATATACTGAGTGTGTTATGCTCAAGCGATCGGACATGTGCCCCACCCCCCGAGCGGCCCCGTTTCGCCCCCTCGCGGCTAGGGTCCTCGAACCCTAGTTAGGTTTAGGGTTACGCGTTCGCGTCGGAGCGAGCTCGGCGTCGCGATACGTACGAAGAAATCGACGATCCTTGTGCGCTACCGGTCCCGTCTGCTGCATCGGCCATGAGTTGGACGTATCACCGCAGCGAAGCTCCGATCGAGCGCAGCGAGTGAGACTAACCGAGCGGAGCGAGGAAAAATGTAGTGTCTAACTCCTTCGGACACCACTAAAAAATACGTTAGCTATCTTATAGCACACTGTCGCTAGTCGCCGCCATTACGGACGCGCCGAGAGCTCGGACAAGACGCCCCACCCCCCGAGCGGCCCCGTTTCGCCCCCTCGCGGCTAGGGTCCTCGAACCCTAGTTAGGTTTAGGGTTTAGAGCGACGCCGAGCTCGCTCCGACGCGAACGCGCAACCGTAAACCTAGCTAGGGATCGAGCACCATAGTCGCGAGGGTGGCGAAACGGTGGCCGCGAGTTTTAGGATATTGAAAAACGTAGTTCCACCCGAGGTCGTAGTAGTAGGGTTGGTTTTAACGTTTAGGGTTTAAGGGCACGGCGACCGCGCGAATATCACGCGGGCGAAGCCCGCGTGGCTTTCGATCAGATGTGATGATGCAACATGAGCTCATGGGGCGAAGAGCCGCCGAAGGCGAGCGATGAGTTCAATATTGCTATCAAATCACTTGTTTATACGATGAAAATTCGAACCTAAGAGGCTAATTGTACTTTCAAACATAGAACATTTGAAACCTGATCAGAAATTAGTGCATGGTGCATGGTGCACTGAAAAATTTGGGGGGTGGGGGGCGGAGGGTTGGGGGAGAGTTTGGTGCATAGAGCATAGAGCATAGAGCTGGGGGGGGCGAGGGGGGAGAGGGGGAGGACATGGTGCATAGAGCATGGAGCAGAGCTGGGGAGGCGGGAGGGGGGAGAGGGGGAGGACATGGTGCATGGAGCATGTAGCAGAGAGGAAGGGGAGGGGGGGGAGGGGGGAGGGCAGGACATGGTGCATGGTGTATGGAGCACAGGGGAGGGGAGGGGGAGGACATGGTGCATGGAGCATGGAGCATTGGGGGATGGCGGGGTGGGGGGGGGAGGAGGGGGCAGTGTACGGTGTACACCTAGTGTACATGGGGGGGTAGGGGGTATAGAGTAGTGCATAGAGTACACCATAGTGTGCAGCTGTGCACTATTTCATGCTGCCCCCGTCTCCCGAAAGTACCTTCGAAGGTACACGTAGTACAATTGCTTGCCTACAGTAATAGTCAGGTAAACAATGTCCACTAGACATGAGCTGGTCTCTCAGCTCTTTGCAATTCGTAGGGATATGCATGGCTCGATATAAAGTAAGTTTCGATAGTTCGTTTCTCGGAATTCGCAACTTCGAATACACGTACGAGTACACGTACTGTACTCCAAGAGAATAATAATACTAAATAATATCATAGTTTTAATCGGTTATTTTCTTAGACATGGCAACGGCGACCGGCCGTGGCGGCGGGGTGGGAGGTCGACACGTCGGTCGTTCCCCGGCGCAATCGTTTCTTCGCGCGCGTCGGAGACCTGCGCGCATCCTGCTCGTCGTCTACCGCGTCAAATCCCGCCGTCGTCTACCACGTCGTGTCCGTCTGAATACCCAATCCGATCGCCGTTTGTATTACTACACAAACGGTCGCCCAACTGAAGTTTCCTCTTTCCATCATGCCATCGACCGCTCTTTTCTCGTTTTCGGTACCTCGATTACGCAAGGTCCCCAAAGCCATCCCACGATCCTCCCGGCATCCCGACGTTTCTCGCGAATGACCAGTCAGGAAACATACGTCGCAACGCTATCATCGTAAATTGTCTTCGCGTTGTCTGCGCCCGCGCTATTGCTTCCATACCCTGTCGCACCGCTTCAGACCCATCGCACTCCCATACGAGCATACACGCATTTCTCCAGACGTCCCAGCGTTTCGCCTCCGTCTCTAACCGGAACTTAAAACGCAGGAAAGAAACGAGTGCTGGTCTGTGCCCAGGGTGTTCGAGCGGAAGCGTTCGCGGCGCGGGACCTTTGCGCAGACGGAAAAACAAAAACTCGCCCGGTATATGCTCCGTTTGTACTCGTACGACCGTTCTCAGGTACCAGTGCACGAGCTGCTCGAAGTTCATCCGCGCAGGCATTCTAGTGAACACGGCGTCGAGGTCTTCTCGTGCTCGGATACTAAGCTTCTTCCCTCCTGCCTCACTGCCGCCGCATAAAACTCCGTATAACTCGTTGTACTTACCCATCACCTCGCGACCACCAAACGAGAATCGGTTGTTGATACCCACTCGCCGTTTGTCTTCGCTTAAACTACGCGAGTCGTATCCGTGTCCCCAACTCGGCACGTACAACCTCGCCGAGTTTAATTCGCTTAAAATTGGTATTGGATTCACAAAAACGTTATCCGGGCGGGGATTTACAATCCATTCGAACGTCACGCGATGTCGCGTCTCGTACTCGCGCCGAGCGATGTCGACATCTTGCCGGTATCGCAGTTGCGAAAGAACCTCCTCGGTGTACACACCGTTTTTCGAACTCGACCCGGAGCCGCCCGAGTCGTACCAGCGGAAATTCGCGTACTGTACAGCTTCGACGCACGACCTCGGAGCTTCGGGTCTTGATTTCGTTACGATCGACCCTAGCGTCACACCTTTGGGTAACGCGTCGGGGCCAAGGTAAGAAGCGTATTTATAAGCATCATCAGCATCGTCCTCGCCGACGACGAAAATTGTCAGGGCGTATCCTTGTTGAACGAGGGGAGCGAAAACGTTTCGTCGCAGAGAACATATCGTACGATCCAAGCTCCGCGCCTGGCCGGTGATGTACACGGCGACGTGACCACCACGCCCTGAGGTCTTCTCATCATATTCGCGAGTTGAACTTCGCACGTTCGCGCCCATGCCCTCCCGGCCATAGTCTCGGCTCAAAAGTGAAATTTTCATTTTTTTGATCTCTTTGGTTTTTGAAAAACTCAGATGAGTTACCAAAGCAAGCAGCACAGACGCCAATGTCATCACCGCGACCACGTGGGGTATCGCACGACGTTTACGCGTGTTTCGTTCTGAGCTCACTTTTCGTGCAGTGGTGGGCATGTTGCACTTCTTTGTAAAAGTTGGCGTCTCCTGCACTTAGTGCTTCGTCCACAGAAACGAGGAAATAATAAATAAAGCTCGAACCTCGAACTCTATACTGCAAATTATCGAAGATAATTAAACGAGGGAAAGGAACACCGGGTCGAACCCTGTGATTCGAAGCCTTGGTTTTCCAGCTCTTAGAGCTCACGTCGGACGAAGGCTGAAGTCCAACGTGTACAACTGTACATACTTCTTCACTAACGAGACGTGCCTGGCGATGCTTCGTCTCTGCGTACGAGGAATGTGTGTCTCACTCTTATAATAGATAGCATACTAGCCGCGTTCGTTATATTTTATATTTTAGTTGTAAATGAAGCTAAATATATATAAATGTACGAAAGTATCATACTATATATCATACATTTATTTATTTATATCTTCGAAGATATATAAATTATAAAATATAATATGAATATATATATATATATATAATTATATATAAGTTATGTTGTTATTTTCATCTAGCTAGCTAGAAATATGCATGCATATGTATGGTGACCATAAAATAAACATGCATGCATGTATAGTTGTATACATATACATGATGAAAGCCTGAGTTTTGAACTCGCATAGCAACTACGCGGAAAAAAATTTTTGTGGGCCACACAGGTCTGGTAGTAGGCCACACGGGTTTGACGGTCTAATTTTATACGGAGTTTCTTGAGTCAGGCACCGGTCAGGCACCAAGTAAAAACGACGAATCTACCTCTCACCCTCTCACACGCGCGCCACGCCCCTCACATGTCTACGATGGGTGCTGGCACCGCCGTCCGCGCTGACCTGCGCGTAGGTGCTGCCGGTGCGGTCAGCGAATCGGACTGACGCTTGCCGAGCGTCGGAACAACGTCCGCGATATCCTCGAGAGACGGTAAGAACTCATCGAGATGGAACTGCAGCGCAGCCTTCGTCTTCTGGGGCGCCCCTTTCCCTCGCTTCCTCAGCGCGGTCAGCTTGGTGCGCTCACTCGGCCATACGCTTGGGTTCATATGGACTGTGTGTACGAGAGCGTGCTTGCACACACCGTGCTTCACCCCGTCCGGACACGACCAGCACTGGTACATCGACGGACAGTCACTCTCCCACGGGCGCTCCAGCGGCGTGAGCACCCTAAAGCTGTGAAAGATGCTCATGACGCTGTCGAAGTCCGCCGGACTCACCTCGCACCCCTCCCCATATTTCAGGTCGCGCAGCTTCACCCACATGTCCGCACACTTCTCGGCGAGGGCGAGCCCGTCCGCGAGGATCCGTTCCTTGCGCTCGGCGACGGTGGCGTACCCCTTCTCCGCGTCGCGTTGCCTCAGGAACTTCATCGTTGCTCCCGAGGGATAGAGAGCAAGATCACCATGCGCAATTGCCTCGAGCTCGGGGATGTCCACGTTCTTCATGTATTTCTGCGAGGTGAGTTTGTGCGCGGTCAGTACGGGGCGTGAGCGGGGCTTTGGGTCGGGGTACTCACCTCCACCTCTTCCCACATGTCGCCGTTGACCTGTGGCCCGCTGGGAATGGCGTTCGGTTTCATCATATATTTCGACCAGTACCCGACGTGCTCCTGCAACTGGCCGATGAACGTGTTCGCGCCGGACCGTAAGCGCTGCATGATTTCCTTGAGCGTGCGGTTGTGTCGCTCGGTCTGATTCGAGGTGCTCGGGAGGCCCACGGGAGCATATGCCCTCGACCATCTCTTCCTCGGGCCCAGCCATCCCGTCTCAAACCATTCCCACAACGCCGGCTGATCACGCTTCTTCCACTTCTCTCCCAGCGACTCGCACAGGACGTCGAAGGCGGTCCGGAAGCCATACGGCAGCATGTGCAGCAGCCAAAGGTCGCCCTTGAACTCCGCGTACATGGTCTTCTTCTGTTCCGCGGAGCCTGTCAGCGCGGCTCTGGCGTTCTTCTCCACCCCCTGGTTCACGTGGAACCAGCAGGTGAGCATCTTGTCGTAATCCCAGTCCGTGTACCCCGCGCTCCGACCCGTCCTCATGGCCGCGGCCATGTCTCCGTTCTTTATCGCCAACGCGCCGTCCGAGCAGAGGATAGGTATGGCGCGGGCGAGCTCTCCGTCGGGCGTCCGCGCGGGATACATCTGCACGAGGCAGTTGTAGACAGCCTCCTCCATGCTGCCGTAATCGTCGTCGGTTTCAGACCTGGACAGCATGAAAGCGGAGGGGATGAATCTCTGTCCCCAGTCCACCGTGCCCATGACTAACAGCGGATGCCCCTCCCATGTTATCTTCCAGGTGGCGTCGGCCTGCTTGTACGCGTGATGGTAGCGGCGCTGCTCGACGATGCTCTTGAGCATGCGGTTGGTGGTCAGGAGCACATGGAAGCACCCGGGCATTTCGAACTTGGAATATGCAACGGCGGAAACGTCATCGGCGAGGTGCGGGTGCCACGGGTGCTTCTTCACCCATTCGCGCCAGCCCGCGACCGTGTTCTTGAACCTAGCAGCGGCTATCCGCTTCTTGTTATTCCCATAATAGGCCTGCACCTGTGCGACCGTGACCCCCGCGTGGGCGCCGTCGTACCACTTGACCAACTCCATGTGGCATGACATCGGTTTCATGTGGATCCTCGCGTTGATAAAGCCCTTCACCGTTTCGGAGAGCCCGAACTGCTTCTCCCGTGTCGCGTGATCGGTGTGCTCGCCCTTGACTTCAATCTCGATCGTGTCCCCAATGCCTTCAAGGTAGCGCCTGGTCGCCTTCGCTCGGAATGGGCACTTCTTTTTCCGATGACAGCACGCGTACTCCCATGAGGTCCAATGTTCGTTATTCCAGTCCAGCTTCCGCTGCAGATGGACCTTCGAGTCCACCCACGCCTCGGTCAACTTCTTGACGTTGGCGTCCATGTCGCCCTCGAAGGTCGAGATGGCGATGTGGATAGTCTTTTTCACCGTCCATTTGTCCGTGGGAACGTTCAAATCGCGCGGCACGAGCCCGAGGGGGTCGGTGGGGTCCGATGCGTTCAAAATGGCCAAAGTCGCGGCGGCATCAGCATCTACCTCGACGGGTGCGGAAATAGGCGCGGCCGGGACGATGGTATGTTCGTTTTCTTGCGAACCGTTGCCCGTAAGCGGCGTAATGACGACCATTGGATGCGGTGAGCGTGCCGACGGCGACGCGCGGGTCGGTACTAGGTCGCCACACGCGCGCGTTGTTACGGGAGTCGCGCACGACTTTTCAAGCACGTTATAACGCCTGACTCAAGAAACTCCGTATAAAATTAGACCACCAAACCCGTGTGGCCTACTACAGTACCTGTTCTGTGTGGCCCCAAAACATTTTTTTCCAACTACGCGTGCAGCTGTACAGGTGTACTCGTAGTCATCATCTACTCTCTCACAGCCGTGTTTATAAGCAAAAGTCTGAAGCGCTCCGCCGGACCCCCTCACGCCCGATACGCGTAGAAACTCGCGTAGATATAATATATGGTGTATCTCAAAGAAATACAGCCTATGCGACGAAGTTTTACGGCCGCCTCACCGATAAACGAAACCCCGATCCAGTTGTTCAAGGTTTTCGTCGCACCGGACGCGGCGGAGCAAACGTCCAAGACACTCACTAGTGGATACATAACGCAAGGTCCTCGAGTCGCGGAGCTCGAAGAGAAGCTCGGAGAATACCTCCAAAACCCGTATGTTTTGACCCTGAACAGCGCGACTTCAGGGTTGCACCTCGCGCTTCACATGCTGAAATCTCCAGCAGGAGCGTGGCCCGGCTTAGCACCGGGTGACGAGGTTCTCACCCCCGCGCTGACGTGCACGGCCACCAATTGGCCAATACTCGCGAACGGCCTGCGACCCAAGTGGGTCGACGTCGATCCTAAAACCGCAAACATCAGCCTCGAGGATCTCAAGTACAAGCTCTCCCCGACTACGAAAGTACTTCAGTTCGTGCTTTGGGGTGGCTCTCCAGTGGATCTCGACGCGATTAAGGATGTTCAGCAGTTCGCCTACGAACGGTTTGGTTTTCGTCCAGTGATCATCGAGGACGCTGCGCACGCGATGGGCGCGGAGTGGAAGGGGCGCAGAATCGGCGCGCTCGAAAACGGCAACATCGTCGTGTTCTCCCTCCAAGCGATCAAGCACTTGACGACTGGAGACGGAGGCCTCCTGCTCCTTCCGGACAAGAATTTGTACACGCGTGGGAAGTTACTTCGATGGTACGGGATAGATCGCGATAAGCGCAACTACAAGGGCAAAGATTTTAGGCTCGAGTCGGACGTCACGGAGTACGGTTTTAAGATGCACATGAACGACCTCGCCGCGTCGCTCGGGCTCGCGAATCTCCCCCACATCGACGGCATCGTCGCGAAGCACCGCGCTAACGCGTCGTTTTACGACAAAGCACTCGCAGGCGTTAACGGGGTCACCCTGCTCACTCAACCCGAGGGTGCGGTTTCCTCGTACTGGATCTACACGTTTCACATCGCGAATAAACTTGAATTCATAGAGTTCATGAAGAACAAGAACGTCGTGGTCTCACAAGTGCACGCAAGGAACGACACGCACTCGGTATGTGCGCCGTATCGCACGCACCTTCCGCAGCTGGACCGCACGGAAACGACCCTGATATGCATTCCCGTCGGATGGTGGATCACCCCGAGTGAGCGCGAGTACGTCGCGGACTCGATCAAAGAGTTCGCGTCTACTTTACCGGTGCCAAGATCTATCGCTCGCAAAAAGATCATCATCACCGGCGGATGCGGGTTCATCGGGCACCACGTCGTCGAGCACCTCGCGAAAACGACTGATTGCAACTTAGTCGTAATCGATAAGCTGTCTTACGCGTCTCTTGGCTACGACCGACTGCGTGACACCGGTGTGCTCGACCGCGTCAAGGTGTTCACGACAGACCTGGTCCAGCCCATTCCGGAGGGGATCGCGTACGAGCTCGGGAACAACATCGAATTCATCGTCCACATGGCGGCGGAGACGCACGTTGATAACTCCATCGCCGATCCCGTGCCGTTCATTCGTAACAACGTCGAGTCCACGATCTCGCTGCTTGAATACACCCGAGGACTGATTCGAAACGGGTGTGACTTGAAGGCTTTCTTTTACTTCTCCACGGATGAAGTTTTCGGTCCCGCGTTTGGAACGACGATGTTCGACGAGTGGGACCGGCACAAGCCTACGAACCCGTATTCTTCTTCCAAGTCGGCTGCGGAAAACATATGCATCGCGTATGAGAACACGTACAAGATCCCGCTCATGATTGTGAACGTGATGAATGCGTTCGGCGAGCGTCAGCACCCTGAGAAATTCATACCCAAGTGCATTAAGAAAGTCATCGATAACGAGAAGGTGTTCATTCACTCGTACCCGGATCGGAAGATGTCCGGGACACGGTTCTACATTCACGCCCGGAATATTGCCGCGGCTGTTGTATTCTTGCTCAACGAGGGCGCTATCGGGGAGAAGTACAACATCACCGGCGAGAGTGAGGTGTCGAACCTTGAACTCGCACACTTCATCGCCGATACGGCGAAGAAAACGCTCGTCTACGAGATGGTGAACCACCACGCGACGCGTCCAGGGCACGACTTGCGGTACGGCGAGCTCTCACTCTTATCTTCTATCCGGTGTATACTCACTCTTTGTGAGCTCTGTGACCTGCTCGCTCGGGCGCAAATCATATCAATTTATATTCCTTCTACGTGGACTTCTTTTAAACTGTTGACTATTTTAAGAACGCGTGTATTCTATTCTGCACACAACAGGTACGGTTTAAGTGGGGAAAAGATGGCGAAGATGGGATGGGTACCGCCGTTCGGATTCGAAGAATCGCTGAGGAAGTGCATACAGTGGACGATCGCGAACTCGCACTGGCTAAACTTGAAGATGTGGGCGGACGATCCGAACACGTACGAGGGCATCGTGCCGTCGGCCATTGGGAAAGATCCGATGATGGAACGGGCCGCAAAGTTGTGAGTAGAAATTTATCTGGCGCTCGTCATAAAGCACGAAATCAGACGCTCACCGTCTTGCCGCTCCCACCGCCGCATCTTTCAACCTCCGCAACGTCCCCGCCGTGAGTTTCTCCAGCTGCTCCCGGGTTGTAAACATGATGGCTGCCGCCAAAGCACTCCTTGACAGTTGCACGCCGAGCCCTTTGTATAAACCCGCGAATCCTTCGTTTCTGATCACCTCGCCGATGACGTCTAACGTAGCAAAATTATTATTTGTCTCACCTTCGTTTCTCATACCATTCACGCGACGATTACCGCCGAGATCGTGACGTCCCCGCGACATTGACAAAACCTTAGCGCGAATGAGTGGGAACGTCACTGAAGTCGCTAAAGACTTCGCCGCCGCTCCGATAAAGAATGCCTCGAGTGGTGATAACGCCGCCGCCGTCACCCTGACTCGCGATGACCTCTTATCTAGTTTCTTTCGTTGTATTATTAGTCTTTTGTACATTACCTTGAGCTGATCGAGCGCCATGAAATGCACAGCGGGATTAATGACGAGGAGGCACGAAGGGCCGAGTCCGGCCCAGAATGCCTTGATCCCGCCCTTCGCGTATATCGCCTTTACAGTCGCTGTTAGCCCGGTCTTTGCCTTGACTTTCGACGCATGTTCAGGAGAAACTATAATACCACTGCTGGATGTTATCTGGTTGTTGGTTGCCACGACGTCCAGTGGGATTGTGCACGCGTTATTTATTATTCCCGCGACAGCGCCGGTGACGAGACCCTCCGTGACGGTGAGATGACGCGCGCGGCCTTCGCGTTTCGCGATTCGCTCGAACGCGTAGTTCTTTACGGAGGAATACCACCTGGTTCATTACGAGTTGGTATCGGTTGTAGATGATGAGTCAAGAAGTGCCGCGTCAGAGGAAGCAGGGAAAACTTAGCAATCGTGGAGACCACTGTAGAACACGCACCAGAAAAAAACAAAATCCTCCACGAAGCAGTGCAACGCGCGTCCGGTAATCCCTGAGTAAAAACCCGAAACGCCCTTTTCCTTGAAGATCGCTGCAGCGACTGAAGAAGACGTGACCGGTGGTGCACCTACATTCCGGTCACCTACGTCCCCTTCGACGTGCGCACTGAGCTTATTCTTGACGAGGTCGAGAGGGTAGACGCAGAGCGTGGCGAAAAGACCGCCGAAACACCCGATCAGGGCGCTTTCCAGCGCCGGACTGTACATGACGTTCCCACGCGTGTTCCGCGTATGTTTTCTCAGCCAGCTCCATCCATGCTTGATGGTACCTTCGTATACTCGTAAAAAAAAGGTACAGTACAGTGAACTTACTGTACACGTACACGTACGTGTACGTGTACAGGTAAAAGTTTACCCTAATTTTACCCAGACTTTATCTGAGTCTATTAAATGTTTTTTCTCACGCTCGCGCGCACGCACTCTTCTTCGCGCTGCTTCAAACTTTACCACCGCACGGCAAGTGCGTTGCGGCCGAGTCGATGCCGCGCGTGCGTTCATCATATAAAAAGTCCTCGCGAACATGTCGCGTGTTTCTTCTGTCTTGCTGTCTGCTCACGTTCGTTGTGCTCTCGACGAAGCGTTCGTTGAGCGAGCTGCGCCGAAACCATTTGGCAGCGGTCGAAGCCCTGTCGAGGGACGCACGTTGGAAAACACTGCACGACCCGAAAGGAGGAGGAGGCGGCGGCGCGTACTATCCGCCGTCCAAACTGTGTCGTTCAGGAACCAACGACACGCGGACGTTGGGCGCGGCGACCCCGGGTAATTTTGGTTTCGTCTTCGGGGGTTTGGGTGGGTACGCGCGACTTGAAGCATTCAAGTGCGTGCTGGCGATCGAATCTCTCGTGCGCGTGGCGGGATACGACGGAGACGTGTACTTCATCACGGAAAATATCGCTTCGTCGTGCGTCCCATCGCAAGAAGAGCTCAGAGCGAGGCTCGGATACGACAGGGTACACGTGGTCTACGTCGACGAAGGATCGCCGTTTGAAAAGTCGAGTGACGCCGAGAGGACAAATGGGACAAGAAGTCGACGACGACCTTTGCGAAAGTATCTGAAGGACATGTCCATAAAGATGGATATCTTCGACTACCTCCCGAAGCGCATCGAAATTGCGGCGTGGTACGACTGCGACGTCGTCTTTGGAGTCCACGGCTGCGCGCGGAACAACCTGATGTGCGCGATACCCGAATTTTCGCACGCGACTCCCATGTACACGTCGCTCGGCTCAGCTGGGTGGCACGTTGGATCGTTCATGGTGCATCGTGTGTTCAGTGCGAAGTTGCTGCGCGAGTGGAAGGAGGAGTTCTTCACCGGAAGACATATCAGCGACTACCCGGCGATTGAAGCGTTATACGAACGACAAGAACGGACTGGCAACTTACTCAAGCTTTGGGATATTGGACATTTCACTCGACCACGAACGGGTAACACATACAGTCATGATTGGAGTGTCCTCACGAGTGATCCAAGCGCAGGTGAAATGTACTCAGCCTGGCGGGACGTGATCTTTGACAAGAAAACGCCGAACTCGTGCATTATGCATCTCACCACAGGTCGTTGTTCTGAGCTCAACAGTGGTACCGTGGCGACCGATGCCTTGATTCGTTCGCTTGGTCTATTCACACCAGGAAATGTAAGATATTGCTCAGGGACTCCAAGGAAGGTGATACTTCAGCAAGGGCTGGCGCCATCGTGGAAGTCGTGTGTACCGCCGCCAGCAGACTTCGTTTTTCCACTCAAAGCCCGTTTGCTTCAACGAATGATAAGTCCAAGACATATAAATAAAACTAGGCCGAGCTAACTTTTCGCAAAACTCCGTGTGTTGTCTCACAGAAGCAGTTCATTCTCGACCTCGCGGATGCGACGTTCATCTGGAGCGCATAGAAGCACGTCAACAAGCACCCGAAACAGTTCGGAAGCAAAGGCGTGAGCAAAGTTACGGCCGAACTCCCGAACGCGAAAAAGTCTCGTCAGCGTAAAACGAACGAGGAGGACGGAATCCCTCGAGGAGCGCCCGAACTTATTACCGCACGGTGCCGCGTAGACTGGCGTCTACGCCTAATTATCTTCGACTCGCGAGTGCTGGATCACGTTTTCTTGAGACGACGTAGTCCGACAGCGCACTTATTCGCGATTTTGAAACCACAGAAAGCAGGAGCAAGACTGCCGAAAAAAAACGTGAGAGGGGGACTGCTCGGGGCGTGGAGCACAACATGTTCGAGCCTACTCGCGTTTATAGAGGAACGCTTGATACAAAGATTGACTCGTGCTGAGTGACGTCAACATAAACGCGTGACACCGAAAAAAATGCCTTCAGCGGTGAAACTTTATTTTTCTTGGACGTGGGGCGACAGCGACCGGCGGACGCGGCGGTGGGAGCTCGACACGTCGGTCGTTCCCCGGCGCAATGGTTTCTTCGCGCGCGTCGGAGACCCGCGCGCATCGCGCTCGTCGTTTGCAGCTCACTTCACGGTTCCCGCCGTCGTCTACCGCGTCGTGACCGTCTTACTTCTTGTTCCCTCACGGCTGTACGGTTTGCACTTTTTCCAGGCTACCCTGTAATAAAAAAAACACTTGCCTGATATGTGATATTCGGCCAAAAGTCCCGCGTAGAAAAAGTCACGTGCCCGGATACGTGATGTTTTGATGGATGGTGCTGCTCTCGAATTGTGGCCGCGCGACGTGAGCAGCTGTGAAAATTGAGCCCTTATTTAGTCGCTTGGTTATTTTTCGCACGACGGATTTCTCGTATCACGGATACACGGACCCGATCCGTTCGCCGTTTTCGCGTCGAAGCGTGTCGATGTATCACAACACAAGCGGTCGCCCAACTGAAGAGAAGATCGACCCGGACATATATACGCACGCGCAACAGTACTTTTTGGCAAAAAGTGAGGTGCGCCATGCAGTCCGACAACTCTCTGTCGCCGAAGTGCACGACGCCGAGGCGATGATGACGGGTTCGCAAATGAAAACGATGCAAGAATAATGAAATAGGATAACTAGTCTAGTCTACGTGATTCTCTAATAGATAGCACCAAGTTTTCTCTCTCCATCATGCCATCGACCGCTCTTTTCTCGTTTTCGGTACCTCGATCACGCGAGGTCTCCAAAGCAATCCCACAATCCTCCCGGCATCCCGACGTTTCTCGCGAATGACCAGTCCGGAAACATACGTCGCAACGCTATCATCGTAAACTGTCTCTAGTGATCACGGCGTCGAGGGCTTCTCGTGCTCGGATACTAAGCTTCTTCCCTCCTGCTCCACTGCCGCCGCACAAAACTCCGTATAACTCGTTGTACTTCCCCATCACCTCGCGACCACCAAACGAGAATCGGTCGTTGATACCCACTCGCCGTTTGTCTTCGCTTAAACTACGCGAGTCGTATCCGTGTCCCCAACTCGGCACGTACAACTTCGCAGAGTTTACTTCGCTTAAAATTGGTATTGGATTCACAAAAACGTTATCCGGGCGGGGATTTACAATCCATTCGAACGTCACGCGATGTCGCGTCTCGTACTCGCGCCGAGCGATGTCGACGTCTTGCCGGTATCGCAGTTGTGAAAGAACCTCCTCGGTGTACACACCGTTTTTCGAACTCGACCCGGAGCCGCCCAAGTCGTACCAGCGGAAATTCGCGTACTGTACAGCTTCGACGCACGACCTCGGAGCTTCGGGTCTTGACTTCGTTACGATCGACCCTAGCGTCACACCTTTGGGTAACGCGTCGGGGCCAAGGTAAGAAGCGTATTTTACAGGGTCGTGCTCGTCAGCCTCGTAGAAGATCACGCCGAACTGATGCTTGTCGAAATCGAGGGTCCTCAACACTTCGAGCTCGGCACCCTCGACGTCGAGACTTAACATGTCAACGTGTGTTCGCCCCGCATCGCTCTTTAGCAATATATCACTCAGCGGCATGCATTCTATCTTCGTCAGCGTCGAACCCGTTGCCGTCAGTCTGTCCTTCCAGTGTTCGACGAATGATGGCGCCATGAACTCCAGCACGCCGCTGCTAGCCCCGTTGCTCACAGAGTTGAGAGCTTCGATAAAGTGCACCTGAGAGTGTTGCGCGCAAACGGCGGCGTTGTACAGTTCGTCGCGCGGTCTGTTCTCTGTCAAGCGAGCAAAATTCCTCGGACTCGGCTCTATGAGAACCCCGCGCCAACGTAGACCGTGATGGAACATGTGTGTGTTCGAAAACTTGACGCCGTCCAAGCCGCCAAGCTCCACGTACGTACCTTCGCAAACGCCTTTGAAAAACGAATCCTCGAGGAACTGGTCTTCTTTGTCCTGAGACTTGCTGAATTTCTTTCTAGACGACGACGAGAGCAAAGTATCACAACGTCGCGCCGTTGTCTTCACGACAGTCGAAAAATTTCCTCCAGAAGCGCTCATGGTCTCGCGCACAAGACGCGACCTCTCCAAGATTGCGTCTACGCGACTCGCGAGTGCTGGATCACGTTTTCTTGAGACGACATAGTTCGACAGCGCCCTTTTTCGCGATTTTGAAACCACCGAAAGCAGGAGCAAGATTGCCGAAAAAAACGTGAGAAGGCGGACTGCTCGGGGCGTGAAGCACGACATGTTCGAGCCCTCTCGCGTTCAAGAGGAACGTTTGATACAAAGATTGACTCGTGCTGAGTGACTTTTTCACAAACGCACGTGACACCGAAAAACTTCTAAATTTCACTTTTAGAAAAAGGTAGGTGTACGGTGTACACGTACACGTACACGTACGCCCCCCTACACATACATATTGTACTCGTGCCACTGACGATCTCATCATCTTTTTAGTTATCGCGGCCAGAGCGTCAATAGAAATACTGCCGTGCCCTATCAAAGAACGGTTCTAGCGAGTGCGCGAGCGACGAGCGTAGGTCGTCGCATGCCCTCGTCGCAATAGCGCGCGTCATTCTCATCTTCACGCACATGCGGTTTAAAACTTGTCGGAGGAGCCGTAGGGCGCGCCTTCAGCCAGCCTTTCGAATCTCGATCGTGGTCCTTGCGTGCTGCTACGCCTGCTACCTTTACGTGTCTCGGTACGGGACAATCGTAGAAGAGTCTGGTAGCTCACACAGATACAGCGCCATCTACACGCCCATCAACTTGACACCGGGCGGTGGCGAAAAGGTCATCCTAAGCTTCGTCTCCAAGTTTCAGCAGCTCACGAACGAAAGAGTCGACCTTCTAGTGAAACCGAAAAATGTGTGCGTCAAGGTGCAGTGCGTCAAGGTGCTCGCTAAAAAGTTACAGGTGAATGGCATAGACTGGAGGAAATTCTCGGTTAAAGCTGTGAATCGCGCGAGGCCGAAGTACAATGTATGGTTCAGCATTGCGAACATTCTATTGCCGCAAGTTGAGAGTAGAGGTCGATTAAACATTTACCACTGCCAGTTTCCCATGAGCGAAATCAATAAAAATAAGGTGATCACAGTGAACAAACTCGTCCCAGGAATAAGACGGTTGACAGGATATGACATCGTATATGTAAACTCGCACTACACAAAGTCGTGGTACGAGCGTATACTCGTCAGTGCAAAAGCTGCGGCTCTTCCGACGAGAAAGTTTACTACAAAGCTCAAGGACAGCTATGCACCCGAACTTTTCGAGCAAATTCATCTGCCGCGGATTGTACATTTTTCTCCACCATTTCAACTTCAAGCCATGGAAAAGGTGAACTCATTCGTACTTCATGGAAAGGGCCGCAACGTGCGCATCTTGCTGATCGGTCGTTTTTTCAAAGGTTCGCAGGGGAAAGGTCACCCGTTTGTGATCAAGGCGTTTTCAATGTTGAAGAAGTCCTTGCCGGGAGTGCGACTGAAACTTGAACTTCTCGGGCATGTAGTCAAAGGCCATGAAATGTATTTGCGATATGTCCGATTGCAGGCCCTGTGGACGGGCGGCGTATACATAAACGCGAATGCCGACGAAAATGCCGTACGCTCCGCAATACGTGCCGCCGACATTGTCTGGTCGACAACCGGTATTCACGAGGAGGGATTAGATCCAGGCAACGCTGAGCACTTTGGTCTCGCTTTGCTCGAGTGCATGAGCGCAGGGCTTGTTCCTGTCGTCGTCAATCGTGGCGGACCGCGCGAGATCCTGGAAGGGTTTCCCGACTATTTGAAAGTAGTTTCATATGTTGAATTAGCCACCAGCACGAAGCAGTTGATTCTGGCAACTCATGAAGAGTTCAAAGATCTGAGCATGTTGGCGAGATCGCGTGCTGAACATTTCTCGACACAGTTTGATAGTGGCGTGGCGTCGCTGTTCACTTTGTTTGGCCAGAAGCTGACGCCACAAAACCGAGACGTGTGGTTTGCGATTCGTGCGAGGATTGCGAGATACGAGCGAGGATTTCCGTTAGAGCCAGCTTTAGATATAAACGCCTGCCCGTCTATTCACGAAGACATGAAGGCGATATTATACTTTGACGACAGGTACGAGTATGCCTTAAGGGCGACGGCCACTCAACTTGTGCAGAAATTAGGAGAGGAGTGGAGATTTCACGTGTGGCATACGGATTCGAACGTCGTGTTCGTCAGGGATAGTCTTCAAGGTTTCGACTGCGTCGTTTATCATTCTATCAGTTCATTAATCGACACGAAACACGGCTTTGATCCCCGTTACAAGAGCAATTACAACCGTGTTTGGAAGTCAGAAGAGTTTTGGTTGTCCCTTGGAAAGAATGTGAAACACGTTCTGACATTTCAATCCGATGCGTGGTTCCCGCCTCTAGGGAAATTTAGGACAGACTGGTTGCAGCTCGATTATATAGGAGCCCCTTGGTGCCACGAAGGAAACTGGGGTTACTTGGACATCGATGCGAGACCAGAAGAAGCGGTGCGCATGTTACACGACACGCGAAAGATCCCACACGACGTCCGAGTGGGAAACGGGGGCGTATCGCTTCGAAATTCGCAAACAATGCGAGTGATTGCACGAGAATATGCAGAGAACACTACTTCACAGGAAAATGAAGATGTGTATTTTGTATTTTATCTAAACCAGGATAAATACACGATAGCGGACATCACAGAGGCAACCGCTTTCAGTTTGGAAGTGATGTGTAAGGATATCGTTCAGCACCAAAGTTACTTATCTGGGCACTTCAAGGACGCGCCGGTGCCATTTCTGTTGCACAAACCATTCGATATCTTCAAGCAGGTGCATCAGAAAGGCGAAGTTGACTATGACTCTTTTTTGAACTTTTTTTTCTGAATGACTTGTCGTGTCTGAAAGGGCACAGGACATCGTGCGGGGATGGGGAGCTTTGCCACTCTCACTTCAACGCAACCACTGCACGTGCCATATCCGCTTCTTCCTTTGCCGCTGTCTCTGCATTTGCTGAAGATGTACGTGTGGGTGACCTCCAGGAAACGACCCGCGAATTTATGAAAGCGGTAGGCGACGAACTAACACAGCGCAGTGACGTAATAGATAATCCAAGACCCCAGCTCAACGCTCGTCTTCAATTATGTGGGTTGTTATTCGGCCCGGAGACGAAGAAGAATTTTGCGAAGCCCGCTTAAGAATATATCACTGATGACGATCGCGAGAGGGTCCCAAGCTCTGTCCTTTTTGAATTTTTCGCAACTGCGTAGTGGAAGGCGCTTGTATTTCTTTTCATCTCTTCACACCTGCTCTTCATTTTTGCAACACCGAAACCTAAAGCTTCGTAAAGTATTCTCGTCATATTATTTCTGAGATCCAGGGTTTAGGGTCATATCACGAAAGATACTAATAAATAACGCGTGCACAATCCCACTCGATGTCGTGGCAACCAACAACCAGATAACATCCAGCAGTGGTATTAATGTTTCTCCTAAACATGCGTCGAAAGTCAAGGCAAGGGATACCTACGAACTTCCGGACGTCGCTGAGGGTTGTGCTGAGGGTGACCAAAACTTCAATCCGAGGCTTCGAGCCGAAAAGTGGCGAAGTCGCATTCGCCTTCGAGGTTGACACGGCGCGATTTCGGCTCGTGGAATCTTTTCAGATTATGGCTGTACAGAGCATTCGGAAACGACTTTAGGGTATATGTCTCTTTTAGGAGTCTGAGCTAGCTACTTTCGTACGAAGGTACTATAGTACACGTACACGTGTACGGAAGTACTTTCCGTACAACAGTCAGCAAAAAACCATTTTTTCAAAGCCTAACTCCAGATCCATCTGCGGCATACCCAGTTACCCACCCCCGCTTTGAAGAGTGTTCGTTAGATCAAACGCCAGCTACATCGCCACCACTTGACGTAGCATCGCCACGCCACGAAAGGCCGTGCGCTCGTCACGCACCGGAGAGCGTCGCATACGACGAACGGGGATTTTGAAAGTAAAATTATAAATATGCAGTGGCCGTGGGAAGATTCTCCCGGGCAACGACAAAAAGGCAACTTCAAGGAATCTGTTGATCCCCATCTTGATCCTGCACCTCGAGAACCTTCCGACGCGCCGGTTACCGCTGTGTCGCCACCGCGGGGCGCCTCTAATCCAGAAGAAGAAGGCGCGCCGCCGAAGGTGAGCCGTTTAAAAATCCCGTTGTTTGTTGACCGTTCATCAGTCTCAACGGTATTCAGTCAAGTATTATTTGAGTAATACTCAAGTATTACTCAAATAACTCAAGTATTATTCAAGTAATACTTGATGCATGAGTATTACTTGAGTATTACTCAAGTACGTGTACAATAAATAAAGTACTTTCGTAAGTTGTTTTATTTACTGTGTGCAGCTGTGCACAGTTGCACACGTACACGTACGCTTTAATAATAACTTTTAATACAAGTATTAAATAATGAGAAGTAAAAGTTTACTTAGTTTTTCGAAAGGCGAAGACTTTTGCGGGTCGAGCGAAATTAGACCGTCGATTGTGAGTATATATATCCCATGCGTGCCTGTTACACACCAAATACCCGGGTGTGCAAGTCGGATACGAAGGTAGAAACTTTGAAGACAACATACCCACATGCCCGGAAGAATTCTAGCCGGGAACTTCTTGAACTGGAGAAATGAAGAAATAAATGTATGTACGCGAGTATGATTCGAAAACTAGTGGTGAATAAAGAAATAAATAATCTTCCAGTGGCATTTGAAGCGAAGATTGGGGCAGGGCGACTCCAATACCTAGCGGCGGCGGCAGAGACAGCGGTGCCGGAGGACAATTCGAGATTGAAACTTGTAAACCCGAAGAGGCGTATTATAAAGAAGAAAAAAAACGTATGTGAACACGGCAGGCAGCGTTATACGTGCAAAGAATGCGGGGGCGCGGGAATATGTGAACACGGCCGAGAAAAGCGGAGGTGCAAGGAGTGCGGCGGAACATCTCTTTGCAAGCACGGCCTGAGACGGTATAGCTGTAAACATTGTGGCAGTAATAATGGCATATGTGAACATGGTAAGGAACGGCGTCGGTGCAAGGACTGCGTTGGTGTCGCAATGTGCAAACACAAACGGGAAAAACGTTACTGCTTAGAATGTGGTGGCTCTTCTCTTTGTACACACGGTCGGCAGAAGAGTAAGTGCAAAGATTGCGGTGGCGCGTCTATTTGTCTTCACAACAGACTGAAATACACGTGTAAACAGTGTGGCGGTGCTTCCATCTGTGAACATGGTCGTATGAGAAGTCAATGTAAAGACTGTGGGGGGGCTGCGATTTGTGAGCACGGACGGGCACGACATAGGTGCAAAGAGTGTGTTTATTCTAGATCGGCAACTAAATACAGGAGGCTCGATGAAGAATGCTGAGCCCGAGTGCACTACACGTACAGCCGCGGGCACGCGAGCGAAGGCGAAGGGCGCAAGGGGCGTGCCCCGTGCTGTCCCCGGCCGCGATGGCTCGGCGGCGCGCTCCCCGGCGGGTCGTGTGGACGTAATTCCGGGCCTAGACGCGAACGCTCGAGCGGACGCGACAGACGCACGAGCCGCGGGTCGCCGCCAAGGCGCGGGCTCCGCCCCGACCGCTCGCGTCGCCGCGGGCACGCGAACGAAGGGGAAGGACGTGAGCGGCGCACCCCGTGCTGCCCCCGACCGCGGTGGCTCAGCGGCGCGCTCCCCGCCGGGTCGAGCGGACGCCAGCCCAGCCCTCGGCGCCGACGCGCGTGCGAACGCGCCGGATGCACGAGCCGCGGGCGGCCGCCGTGGCGCCGGCTCCGGCCATGCCGATCGCGTCGCCGCCGCGGGCACGCGAGCGAAGGCGAAGGGCACAAGGGGCGTGCCCCGTGCTGTCCCCGGCCGCGATGGCTCGGCGGCGCGCTCCCTGGCGGGTCGTGTGGACGTAATTCCGGGCCTAGACGCGAACGCTCGAGCGGATGCAAATCCGGCCCTCGACGCAAACGCTCGGGCGGACGCGACGGACGCACGAGCCGCGGACCACCGCGTACTATGCCTCCCTCCGCCGCCGCCGGTAAGGACCGGTCCTCCTCCACCACCGCCGAGGCACCCCCCGGGTCAGATGGTCGAGGCACCGCCGCCGTCGACGATCGGGGCGTTGCCTCCGCCGAGGGTCGAGGCGCCGTCGCCGCCGACGGTCCAGGTGCCGCTGCTGCCGATGGCCGGGGTGCCGCTGTTGCCGATGACCGAGGTGCCGCCGCCGCCGCCTTTTCCGATGATCGAGGGCCCGCCGCCGCCACCGAGGCCTGAGTCGTCGCGGCCTGAGTCGCCGCGGCAGGGGTCGCCGCGGCCGGAGTCGCCGCTGCCGGAGTCGCCGCGGCCGGAGCTGCTGCGGCTGCCTCCAGCGCGATCCGCGCAAGGCACCACCGATGCGCTACCTCGCAGCGACGCCCTCGCCGCCGTCAGTACCCGCGCGGACGCCGTGGATCGACCCCGAGCGGAGGAGGATGACAACGCCTTCGGCTCGCCGGTGGTCGTCCCCGTCGATGACAGCGGTGCCGAGCTAGGAAGCCCTCGCGCGCGTACAAATGCGCAGAGGAGTGCGAGGCGGAACGCGAACAACGGAGAGTACAGGCGCCTCCCGCTCGCAGACCCGCGCGGTACGGACGCGCCGGACGTCGCGGCGCTCTTCGACAGGGTCGCGTCCACGATCCGCCCGCCGCCCCGATCCACGGCGGAGACAACGGCGTCCGGCCCAGGCCGTGGCGGGGGCACGCGCCGTGGCGTCCCCCCTCGTGCGCATCTCCCCCCAGTTAACCGCGAAGCACCGGCGCGGGCCCGCGCGGTGACGCTTGGTCTGCCCACGGGCGGCGACGACTTGCGCCAGGCGAAGGAATGGTGGGTACGCGAGCACGCCGCGGGGAACCTCAGCTTCCTCTCCGAGCGGGACCCCGGACAGTCCGCGAATGCGCCAAAGGTCGCCCTCTCGACATGGGCGGACGTTTTCGAGGTTTTATGCGCGTGGCCCGTCAACGCCCTTGACGCCAACGCGCCCGAGGATGAGCTTCGAGCAGCGTGTTTCTTGCTCGAGGCGTCGCACATGCTCCTCTTCGAGGCCGTCCGACACGGCAAGAGTCCGCGAGGCGGCGACGCCGGCAGGCGAGACGTCATATGCCGCCTGAACCGATTCATGGGCGGGGAATGGGAGTCCCTCGTCGACGAGGCGCGCGAGCGTCAGGCTCAGCCGGCAAGACAGGCCGGCGTCGGCACCACCCCCCCCGCGGACCCCGGCTTCAACCCCACCTTCACCCGCGCACGGCGTCTCGCCCGCGTGGGCGAGCTCTCCCGCGCGGTGCAAGCTCTTGACGATACGAAAGTCGTCCAAGGCACACCGGACACCATCGCGGCGCTGCAAGCAAAACACCCCGCCGCGCCGCCGGCGGCGAGACTGGACAACGACGAGGACGCCTGGGAGCGCGCCAAGGAAACCCTCCCCTTCCTCGCCGACATCCAACCCGCCGACGTCATCAAGGCCCTCAAGTCCGCGACGAGGGGAGCGGCCCAAGACTGCATGGGCTGGCGAGTCGAGTCCCTCCAGGCCCTGTGCGCGTTCCCGGACGCGATCGAGGCGCTCACCTCGCTGATCCGCGCACTCGCCCGGGGTGACCTCCACGACTCCGCCACCGAGCTACTCACGCGCGCACGCCTCGTCGCGCTCGCGAAGGAGGACGGGGGCATTCGCCCGATCGGGATCTGCGCTGTCTTCCGGAACCTCGTCGGGCGGATCCTCCTGTCCGCGTGGCGCGAAGATCTCGACGCGCACTTCACCGAAAAGGGGGGCAACGGTCGTCTGCTCCAGCTCGCGGTCGGCGTCCCGCGCGGGACGCAGTTATGCCGCACGCACATAGACGAATACCTCCGCCTGAACCCGACGCACGTCGCCATCGAGGGCGACGTACGGAACGCGTTCAACGAGGTGTGGAGGACCGCGATCGTCGAGGGGATCATGGCGCTGGGCGAAGAGAAAGGACGATCCCTCCTCCCTTTCTTCCTCACGGTCTACGGGAAGCCCTCGAAAATCGCCGTTCGCGGCGCTGATGGCGCGAGGCACTTCGTCGACTCACAGGTGGGCTCGACGCAAGGCGACGTCCTGGGCATGCTCCTATTTTGCCTCGCCATCCACCCGGTTCTGCGGGACACCGCGCGCGAGAACCCAGACGTACATCAAGCATGGTACGCCGACAACGGATACCACCTGGGCCCCCCCGCGGTCGCCGCCGCCGCCGCCGCGCAGAACCAACGCTTGCTGGGCGCGCGCGCCGGGCTCCACATCAAGGGATGGATCGTGACCCAAGGTCGGTCGTCCCCGGTGCTCTCGAGCTCCACCTTCACGGACGCAGGGATGGTCGGCGACATCTCCTTCGTCCACTTCGGGGACACACGCGCCGGTCACACCGTGGGCTCCATGGTGAACGGCGTCAAGTGTCTTGGGTCCCCCCTCGGCTCGCCTGCGTTTCAGAACACCTTCGTCAACGAGCGCAACAACATGCACCAGAAGCGTTTACACGCCTTAATATCGCTCGGTGCAGTTGACGCGCAAGTTGCGAAGCTCCTCCTGATCCACTGCGCGCTCCCGCCGAAGCGTTCAAGCGAGGACACGCGTCCATCCTCGACGCGTGGATGAAGATCGTCGACCTCTCCGACGCGGACATGAACGTGAAGTTCGTCCGTGACCGCGTCACCATGCCCCTCGGATTCGGAGGCCAAGGCATCACCAACATCTGCGAGATCGCCGACAACGCGCTCACCGCGAACTGGCAGTACACGTCGTCCTACCTCGCGAGCCGCGTCCCGGCGCTCGACGGCATCGCCGCGCCCTCCGAGGACGGCACCCTCCCGATGAACGGCATGATCGAGCCCGTCTGGGACCGTGTTCGAGCCCGCGGCGCTGAAGGAGACAGTCGGCGCGAACGAAACATCCTCCCCGAGTTTGCCGACTCCGCCGCCGCACCGTGCGCCGCGAAGGGCCTCCAGCACCTCCTCTCCCAGATGTTCTACGCGCGCAAGTTCGAGAGCGTGAAGGCCTCCGCCGTGGAGCTCAGCGACGACCACTCCGCGAACCCACACGCCCGCGAGTTCGCCGCCCAGGTCGCGGTATCCATGGACTCGCTCCGGGGCGAAGGCGCGACCGCCTGGCACACGGTGATCCCCTTCTCGAAGGCCGTGGAGCTCTCCACCGCTCACGTGCGAAACCAAGTTCGCCTCGAGCTCGGCCTCAT
Organism: Micromonas pusilla CCMP1545; assembly: GCF_000151265.4. NCBI lineage: Eukaryota > Viridiplantae > Chlorophyta > Mamiellophyceae > Mamiellales > Mamiellaceae > Micromonas > Micromonas pusilla. Next base: position 13,488 of record NW_003315900.1, on the reverse strand, counting down.
CCCCGCCGCCATCAAGATCCTCATCGACCGGAAACTCGCATGCCACCAAGCCGAGTGCGGCAACGAGACGTTCACACACAACGCCGTCCACCACATCCTCAACCACAAGGAAGGCAACGCCGGTGGCAACAGGGTCCAAACCCACGACCGCGTGGTGCGAGCCGTCGCACAGCTGTGCAAAGACGTCGGACTCGGCGTCGAGACGAAAGGCATCCGTGGCCTCCTCCCCCCAGACGCCGTGCGAGGTGGACGCCACGAATGCTGGAAAACCGTCGACATCAGCATCACGGGACTCGACAGCCGGGTGGCCAGGACCCTCGGGGACGTCGTCGTCCCCCACCCGTTCAGTGGTGACGGGCGCGCGAAATACAACGGTCGGCGCCCCACTGCGACCCGCTCACCAGCGAACATCCAGCCGGGCGAGTACACGCTCGAGGCGGAGAAGAAGAAGCTCGACTGGTACGGCAACATCCCCGCGGGCCGCAACTTCGGCCTCGTGCCCATGGCCATCGACACGTACGGTTTCAAGGCGCCGCGCTTCCGCAGTTTCCTTAACGATCTCGCCGATCACGGTGCGAGAGGTACTGTCCCCGCCGGCGACGCCGCCTCCGATGCCGCGACCGAGGCCACGCTCTCCGCCATCGCGAGGAGCAAAAGCTATTGGAAACGACGCATCATGGGCCACATCTCCGTCGCGCTCGTATCCGCCATCGGGGACCGCATCGCTGGCGCGCCCATCTCGTACGCGCTCAGAACCGCACGTGACTCTGAAAACTTCCACGCGGGCGCGGCAGCGCAAATCCTTTTTATGGAGCCCGACACTGCTGGCGATTTCCACATCGCCCCGGCTCCGTGCGCTCGTGAGGCTCACATGGGTTTCATGAATCCCGTCGTGGGGTTGCTTACTACGTGAGAGGATTGTTCGTAGTGTGGTCTGCTCGCATTTAGATCACATGTTTTGCCCGGATGGGTTAGAGCTCAGTCTTTTTGTAATCAGATACACACACGCAACGTGTACGAGTACGTGTATGTACAGTACGTGTAGACTAGATAGTAGATACTAGATAGGTACGTAGCTACGTACTACGAAGGTACTTTCGTACGTAGCTAGCTAGCTACGTACGTACGAAAGTACTTTCGTACTTTCGAAAGTACTTTCGTACTACGTAGTACGTAGCCTACGTACTTCCTGAAGTGCCTTTGAAGGTACGTAGATAGGTACAGGAGTTATAACTTTTGATAGTGAATAAATAATGAGTAATAAGAAAATGTTATTTATTTATTTACTCGCCGAAGGCGAAGAATTTTTTTGAGTATTTATTTATTTACCTTTTTTTTTTGGCGGTATTCATCAAATACTCATTTATTTACACTTTTTGGATACACGAATTTATTACTCATAAAATACTCACTAAATTTCCGGTGGTCTAGAGCTAGCTACACGTACGGTAGCTACTAGCTAGTAGCTAGCTATCTATCTACTACCTTCGAAGGTACGAAGGTAGCTAGCTACGTAGCTAATAAGTAAGTTGTTACTTTATTTCGTACACGTGTACGGAAGTACTTTCGTACATACTTTCCGTACAACAGTCAGCAAAAAACCATTTTTTTAAAGCCTAACTCCAGATCCATCTGCGGCATACCCAGTTACCCACCCCGCTTTGAAGGTTGTTCGTTAGATCAAACGCCAGCTACATCGCCACCACTTGACGTAGCATCGCCACGCCACGAAAGGCCGTGCGCTCGTCACGCACCGGAGAGCGTCGCATACGACGAACGGGGATTTTGAAAGTAGAATTATAAATATGCAGTAGCCGTGGGAAGATTCTCCCGGGCAACGACAAAAAGGCAACTTCAAGGAATCTGTTGATCCCCATCTTGATCCTGCACCTCGAGAACCTTCCGACGCGCCGGTTACCGCTGTGTCGCCACCGCGGGGCGCCTCTAATCAAGAAGAAGAAGGCGCGCCGCCGAAGGTGAGCCGTTTAAAAATCCCGTTGTTTGTTGACCGTTCATCAATCAAGTCTCAACGGTATTCAGTCAACTATTATTTGAGTAATACTCAAGTATTATTATTATTACGTACTCAAATAACTCAAGTAAGTAACCCCTACCAACTTACGAAGGTACGAAAGTATTATTCAAGCAAGTAATAATACTTGAGTAATACGAAATAAAGTACGAAAGTACTTT
>NW_003315900.1:4790-11195 GCF_000151265.4 Micromonas pusilla CCMP1545 | reverse complement strand
AAAAAACACTTCAACAATTCAAGCAAAACAAATCCTTGAAGAAATACGCCACCTGAAGAAGTTGTTGAGGGAATCTCCAAGAACACCCCTGAGCCGAGTGCCTTGACTACTCGTTATCCGCGTTTGGACCCCCTAGTTCGTCTCCGTCGGCGCCGCGGAGATGGTGCAATGCCGGAAATAATGTAACGTCCCGGAAGTTTTATAGTAATCGATCAGCACCGCGCGTCGGCAAGTCGAGAGCTTCACCTTACCCACAATGAACACAAGGAAGGATTCTGGAACTGATCGACGCGAGCTCCTGGTGCGGGTGGATCTCGAAATACATGGACGATCAAGGCTACTCGACTGAAAGAGCAGAGGGTTCGTCTTTCAAAGCACGATGCCGCGGTCAGTGAACCGGGAACGTTGCCACCTTTCATAATATTAAAATCACTTTTGAACAAGGATTTGCAGAGAGAGGGGTACTATCTCATAAAAGAATGCGTTAAGGCACACACAGCTGGAGTCCCATATTGCCAGATTATGGAAATAGTTGAGCCAAACGATGACAGTGACAAGTTGCGAAGAGATAGCATTGTGACTAGCAGCATAGCGCAAGCGGCAACATAGCGCAAGCGCAGCGATTGCCGATGAGTTGCGCCAAGACTGTGGATAGCTTGAATAAATTACGGAACGAAGTACGAAATAAATAAGTACGAAAGTACTACAGACGGGTACGTGTACAGTACACGTCCACACGACTACACGTAGTCTTCTTACCGACATCTTGCTTGGTACAGGTGCGTGGCTGCGTGCCCCGTTCAGGTCGTCCACTTACTCTAGACAATGCTAATGTGTCACTGAAGACAATTCTTGTACGAGGAGGCAAATACTTCTTTCGCCTCTAATGCAGTTGATGCAAGGAAAAAAACGTTCGACTGTGCTCGCCTTGCTGTTATTGGTCGGAATTCTCTTCATCAAGTTTACGCATTTCGAGGCGGGGTCTTATGCACTTGACGAACGTCACCTGCCACAACAAGAAGCGCTGTGCGAGTCTCGAGGATGCCCTTCTGTCTTGGCCTGTATCACTGGCAGTTGGAGCTTTGAAGGTGGCAGAACCAATGAACGTCTACTCTACTTGCACGTAATATTAAAAAATTATGTTGGAATTTGTGAAGCTGGATACACAGTAAAAGTGGTGTTGCTCCTTTACAGCCAGGCGGTAGATTTCGAGAAATTCATTTCAGTACACAATTACAGGTGTGAGCGAATATCTGCGTCAATTACGATCCAAGTTATGTATTTCGAATTGCGCCCGATACCCAAAGGTGCCCATGGATCTGGTCATTTCAAGAATGGAGACCTGGCAATCAGACACCGCGAGGTTTTTCTTCGGCACAGAAGCGACTTTGACGTTTTCATCGTACAGGAGGACGACGTAAGTGTAGAAGCAAGTAATTTGGATCTTTTTCGTGTGAGTCTCTGTGCTTTCAAAAGCAGTAACTACTATCCAGCCCTATACGACAGTGAGATCAAGAATGGCACTAGATATTTGAGCTGGAGATTTCGAGCTGGAAAAATCATGAAGTTTGGAAATAAAACAATATTTCAAACAAGTCACCCCGATTGGGGTGGGCGAGCTTACATCATCACTTCTTATGATCTTCGTAACCTGGTGAAAGATCCCAGTGAATGGGTTGATCCCACGCAAGTCAAAGGCGAGTTCAATCCAGCCGTTGCCTCTTCAACGTGGTTCGTGAAGATGCGTAATTTGGCTGTTTTCATCGACACGGACGAGTGGCGTGGCGGGGACATACACCATTTAAGTAATAGGTTCGTGCATTTTGATCCCGCGGACAAGTACTTTGACATGCCTACCTTGCAAGAGGTTTCTGAAGTGTTCCGCTCCTGCATTCGCGCTAGAAACGTCACTGGAGACCTCGATCCCAGGTCAAGTGTTAGATTTTTCGGCGACGAGTGCAAGGCGTGCTTGGACGGGGAAGGCACGATACTGTTCACCTCAGAGTTGCGTTCTAAACTACCAAGAAGGCTAGACGTTAAACTTGAATGCACGTAAGAAAGTTCTCTTTGATGTGCACCGGTGCCGGGCAACACCTCCTCAGGTCATAACTACACGAACACCATGAACACGATGCCCGGCAGCACAATCTCCGGGTACAACGTGTGTGTCTGTTATTTCAGTCTCCGTGAAGTGCAGCCCTGGAAGTCAGCTCGCTACCAGGCAAAAACTACACGATCACGACGCCCAAATCGAGTTCCTCCCCAGCACTTTTATTCTCGTCGTTCTCACGCACTCCCCGGTCATCCTCTCCTTCCTTCGCGAATAAGAAGTCGCACCCTCCGCCAAGTAGCCGGAATCCTACGCTATGCTTGAGCGCCACCGAGATCCGTCGCTCCCAGTCGATGAGCGCGTCGGCGGCAAGCGCGATCGGCGGCCGCGACGCCCACCGCGACTCTGCGCATCTCACGATTGCGCATCGCGCGGGAGTTTGCTTCACGCCCCCGGCCCTGTGCGTGAGCCATGATAATGACCTCCACGAATTTCAGGAAGTCGCGGCCGACGCCCCCGTACAAGTCGAAGACGAGAGGAGCGCACGTGAAACACTGCGCCGTGCACGCCTCCTTGTATTTCCTCCTCTTCAGTTGTTCGTTCGCTGCCGCGTGCAGTGGTACCGTCGTCCTACATCTCGGGTCTACCTGCCCGTTTCTCTTGATCACCTGACAGACGCGGACGACCGCGAGAATGCCCAACGTCGCGGGATAGACGCCCTTAATGATGATTTCTGGGAAGAGATCCTTTTCGTCCGCCCCGACGACGCCGTTTTCGTCTCCCCCGAGTTCCTCTCCGTCCAGCCCGGAGAGTATAATGGAGCCCGGACGTCTTCACCTCGAAGAAAGTCCTCGTCCTCAGATTACTCTCGACGACGCGGAGGACCGCGACGTGCGACGCGTCGCGTCCGCCGAGGCATGTGTCCTCGTTGTCAGCGAGGACGCGAAAGCTGAACACGTCGTCGGAGGGGAACCCGGGGCCGTTTCGAGGCCTCAACCTACCCACCCGATCGCTTCTTGCACCGCGAGCACGTGCACAGCTTCCGCTCGTTGTACACCTTCCGACCGCCACGCGTCCATCCGCGCATTCCGCAGCTTCCTCGGCGTCTCCTCTCCACTGTGCCTCACAAAAGCCAATGTGACGAAATCGAGTGGAACAGGATGACTGCACTGAAAAGGTGAGTTCTCCTGCGTTTCGAAATAAAACAAGCTTAGATATCAACACATTCCGTCTATAACTGGTTTCGGATCGGACTGAAAAAAAAGTTCCCGGCCGAACGACCGCTTGATCAAAGTCAAGAAATGGTAGTGAGCAGACCGACGCGTACAGATATACAGCAGGAAGTTGTCTAAATCCGCCTCGAACAACGTAAATCAGTACGCTGTTACAGAGTTCGAAAAGTTGCGAACACGAGTCAAGCGGGACAAGAGAGTCCCCGATCGGACGAGCCGAAAAACGTGCTCGGTCAAAGGTCGTTTGATCACCGACGAAAGTATCACGAGCGTCATCTAAAGACGAGGCGCGCAGGGATTCACCATCGAAATAAAGTACAAGAAGAAATCGTAAAGAAGGGATGTTGGCGTACCTCGTGTAGCTGTGGCTGGAGTGTTTGTCGGCGGCGGAGATCGTTCGGGATTTTATCAAGGGAACGAGAAGTACTACTACGTGTACAGCCAGACCCTGTTACTCAAAGGTATTTGAGTAGTGAATACTTGAATAGATACTGAGTAGATACTCGAAAATCGTGTATCTATTTATTCATCCGCCGGAGGCGAAATTTTTTTCCAAATATCTACGAAGGTATTTATTTACGCAAATTTTTATTATTTTGCTGAATGTATTTATTTATCTACTCGCCGTAGGCGACGAAAAATACAAACTATCCATCTATCTACTCAACGGTGTTTTTCCCCGTGAGAAAAAGAAAAAGTCACAGTCTAATATAAGTGCAAAATACTCAAGTACTTCCGTACTTCCGGAAGTACTCAAGAGTATTTTATATCTACTCAAACATGTCAAGTGCAAAATACTCAAGAGTATTTCTCAAACATGCCAAGTGCAAAATACTCAAGAGTATTTATCTACTCAAAAATGCCAAGTGCAAAATACTCAAGAGTATTTATCTACTCAAACTTCGAAATATCCGAATACTCACCAGTATCTTGTATCTACTCAAAAATACTTGTGACTAAATACTCCATACCTACTCACTTGGAATATTTCTTTGAGTAACAGGGTCTGGTGTACACGTACACGTATTAGATAGAGAACTACTGTACTCCCAAGGTAGAAAATAAAGATTTTTGAAGATTTTATCCTAGTAGTAGTAGTAGTAGTAGTAGTAGTAGTAGTAGTAGTAGTAGTAGTAGTAGTAGTAGTAGTAGTAGTAGTAGTAGTAGTAGTAGTAGTAGTAGTAGTAGTAGTAGTAGTAGTAGTAGTAGTAGTAGTGCGAAAGGAAGCGACAGATCACGCGTGTGATGTGCACGAATGACTTATGCAATCGGTGGGGGCAAGTTGGAGGTGGACGTCACGCCTTTTGAGGAGGCAACACTTAGGTTCCAAAAACCTGATTGATACAAGATCATGTATTTCCGTATCAAATTACTGTATATTAGGTTTTGATAATGAAGGACTGCACGTGCGCCCTTTAAGCCGCGAATTAAAAACGGATGGTTGCGCGAAAAGGAAGGGTAGCTCTTTTATAGCAGTTCTGCCGGACCAAGATTAACGCCAAGGAAAGGTGGCGCGTGCAAAAATGGAGGATAGAACGCGGCGAGGACGAAAACCACACATATGAAAACCACATTGCCCTACTCGTACAGTAGCCCTACTGTACACGTGTACGTGTAGTCGTGTACGTTTACAGTACTTTTGACTATTTTTATAAACATGGATACAGATTTACAAAAATAGATACTCATAGGGCTACTACGTATACACAGTACACAGCTACACACTTACAAATGCGTTGATCGAGTAGACAGATAGATACTTTCTTTACTAACAACTTATAAGTACGAAAGTATTTTCCGTCGCCTACGGCGAGTAGATAAATAAATACATTCATCAAAATAATAATAAATTTGCGTACACGGTGAGCGCGACTGATGAGCGCCCGTTGGAGGCGGCGGCCGCAGATGTCACCGTTTTCGAACGGTTCTTCGCCTCGGCCATACCAAAGTCGCAAATCCGAACGGACTTGTCCGAGACTAGAAGTACGTTCCCCGCTTTTATGTCGCCGTGAATGATGTCGACCTCACGCATGTGAAGGTACGCCATGCCGGTGGCTGTTTCTGTCGCGAGACGCGCCTTGTCACTCGCGTCCAGTGTATTGTCCGGATCGTGGAGGTACGTGTCTCTAGTGGCCCGCCCGCGCACAGCTCCTTGACGAGCCAACCTTTTTGAGTGACCGCGCCTAAGATGCGGACAACATTTGTATGATTCAACGAGCACATGAGCATCGCTTCGTTGCGCAGTAACTTCGCGGCGTACGCGGGGAGTCGGTCGTTAGCACTCTCGAACATCGCTTTGACCGCGACCTCCTCACTTATGTGCGAAGCTTTGTACACTGTGCCATAGCTTCCGGTGCCGAGGACGTCCGCTTTGTTTATCGTGATCTCGGACGGGTCAATCTCAGGGGTGAAGCCATGAAGGCGAGGGAGTTTTTGTTTCGCCATGAATGCCTCCAATTTGCTAATCCGCCCCCCGAGCCCTGGAACGATCCCGTCGGCCAGGCGTTTGAATCCCCACTTGAGAAGTATGCGGCGGAGACGTGGTTTGAAGAAAGCGGCCATCACGCTGAAAATAAGAGGGGGAAAGGCGACGACAACGCCGGCAACTATGCCGGCGATCATGCCAGTAGAAGTAGATGGCGAAGGGGACGAGTCACCGGGACACGCGAGTACAAGGTCTGTAAAGGAATAAATACAGCCACCAGATGTTTCACAACCCGTCACAATTCAAACAGTCGATGCTGAATAAGATTCCGTCCCGGAAATCGTCTGCGACGACCCAGCAGTCACACTCGCCAATTTACTTGTTGGTAGGGAAGTAAACAATTGCTGGTTGCATGCATCTCCCGTCAGAAAGAAAATGTCTGCCTCTCCGGTGGTGCTAGAAAATGACCCTTGGTATGTCCAAGAGAAACAGGTTGTGGACCAGTCGCAAACAAGACTATAAGCATAAGTATTGACAGAGAGTGCACTGGACGCTGACGATAAGCCACCAGCGTCACAACCATCAGTAACCATCGAGCGGCGTCCGACTGCTTTCGTCGAATCCTGTAAAGGTGCGTGCCTTGAAGGAAATATCTTCTTCAAGTGCAGACGCCCCGTCGACCAGGGGATCCTCAGAGT
>NW_003315900.1:0-1860 GCF_000151265.4 Micromonas pusilla CCMP1545 | reverse complement strand
TGGGAAACCAGTGTTTCATATCGGTAATGTCACTATAAATTATCGTATGATAGTTGGGTTTCAATGTAGTCTGGTAGATTTTTTGAAGTACAGAAGGGACTGTGATGTGCGTTGAACATATCCAAGGTCTTGATGCTCTTGCTGGGATATTTCTCCACGAGGATTCTACTTGTAAGACCACCGAGGGAACCTCCGAGGGAGTGGGAGTGGATGTTCACCTTCATTCCATTCTCACCGGCATATTTTAGCATGTCGCGAAACCCTCGTTCATATTCTATAAAAAAATGCAGTGTCTTTGAACTTATCGTATCGACCCAACGGTACATCCCTCAGAGGCATATTGCTTGATACACTCTCGCGGTCCCATCCAAAAAAAAAAACTCTTTGATGAAATCCGACGCCTACAGCCACTCAGAACGCAGCGTTTTGCACGTTTCCTGCATCTAGTCACAAAGCGTACTTCTGGAAGTACTTTCGTGCCACAGCACGCACGGGGTGGCGCGTGACGAATGGAAGCTACTTGCTCTTCCTTCACATTTACCCCCTGCTGACCAGAAAGTGGAAAGTGCATTGAACGCGCGCGTTTGAGACAACAGGTGCGAAAACAGTAGGTATCCAGGTTAGACCCAGAAGTGCGCTGGGATACCTTTCATCCTCAACTTTTGGAACAATAATAAAGAATCTGAGACAGAACCTCGTACTGTTGCCCCCCATGGCCCTCGGAGCTCTTCAAGGCGCACATGATGTTCAAAGTAGAACTGGTCGATCAGGCTGTGAAGTGCGGGGGTCTCTAAGATTTGTTTTACTAACGAAAGTTCGATTTCAGGATTATCCACATCTAATTTGAGCACAATAAAGTCTTCGGGCCTGAAACTTTTTATCAATAGGCTCAATGGATTTAGGGCACTTGAAGGGTCGAGTTCAACCCCAGCGTTAATCCAGTGATATGACGAAAGCCACTCAGCCGGGAGTGAATCGTACAATTCAGTCACATTCCCTTGGGTCAGTTCATAAGCATAAATGTGATCGAAGTAGAAGCCGAACTTTTGATAAAGTTTTATCAACGATAACGTGGGCGGTTCGCCAGTGTGAAATACAAGCGATGCCCCGAGATCGACAAATACTGTCCTCGAGGTCCGAGAGAGCTTCGAGCAAAGAGTCTTGAAATCGTGCACAAGATACTCAGTGTTCATCACTAGTTTGTCGTCAGAACAAAACCCGGGGTGTCGCATAGGGGGCAGTATCGGTTCCAATGATCCAGATGGCGTGGTTGATAGGGATCCATCCTTAAAAATGGTTTGTAAACCTCCTTCAGGTTGCAAATCATTGCAATCGAAACGGTTGCCTGTTTCTTTGTGCAAGCGTATATCAGGGATGTCGTTGAAATTGTTTATCCAGTCGTAGTATACTTTTCAGCTTGCAGTATAGGGTTTAGGGTTTAGGGTTTAGGGTTTAGGGTTTAGGGTTTAGGGTTTAGGGTTTAGGGTTTAGGGTTTAGGGTTTAGGGTTTAGGGTTTAGGGTTTAGGGTTTAGGGTTTAGGGTTTAGGGTTTAGGGTTTAGGGTTTAGGGTTTAGGGTTTAGGGTTTAGGGTTTAGGGTTTAGGGTTTAGGGTTTAGGGTTTAGGGTTTAGGGTTTAGGGTTTAGGGTTTAGGGTTTAGGGTTTAGGGTTTAGGGTTTAGGGTTTAGGGTTTAGGGTTTAGGGTTTAGGGTTTAGGGTTTAGGGTTTAGGGTTTAGGGTTTAGGGTTTAGGGTTTAGGGTTTAGGGTTTAGGGTTTAGGGTTTAGGGTTTAGGCTTTAGGGTTTAGGGTTTAGGGTTTAGGGTTTAGAGTTTAGGGTTTAGGGTTTAGGGTTTAGGGTTT
>NW_003315901.1:6531-8981 GCF_000151265.4 Micromonas pusilla CCMP1545 | reverse complement strand
TGGCCAATTGCTGCGAAATGCGACCAATCTTTACCCGTATGGGTAAAGAGTCTGTCGATATTTCGCGTACTGTACGTACGCGACTCGTACTCGTCGACCGAAAAGAGGAGCGCGTGATGAGTCAACAATACACTCGCCCGCGCGCCACGGCGTCGTCGCGATGGACGACGCCGTCGGCGACGTCGTCGACGACGACGCCGACCGAACGGTCGTCGACGCGGTCGTCGACGCGGTCGTCGACGACGCCGTGACTCGCGCGTCGTCGCGTCCTTCGACTTCGACGTCATCAACGCCGGAACCGGCTCGGAAGAATTTCGACGCGAGCTTCCGCGAGTTCGTCGTCACGAAGCTCCAAGCGCGCGCTCGGGGGAAGTCGAAGCGCGACGCGTACGCGCGCGTACAGCGCGCCGTGCGGTGCATTCAAGCTCGGTGGCGCGAGTCCGAGCGTCGCGCCGCGGTGCGTCGGCCGCGTCGTCGTCGCCGATCCTCGTCGTCGTCCCGAATTGTCTGTCGTGCCGACTACGACCGCGTCTCATCACCCCGCGGTCCTTCCTCCGCCGCCCGCTCACCGCCTCCCGCGCCCGTCGATCGATCGCGCGTCCCCACCGCGCAGGCTCGCCCGGACTACCACGCGATGGCCTCGCGCATCGCCCGCGCGTGGCGCCGGCACCTCCGAATCCGCGTCTTCAGACGCCTCCGCGACCTCGTCGCGTCTAATAACGAAAAGAGCGACCCGGCGTCGGCGCTACGGCGCGTCAACCCCGCGGAAGCCGCCGTCGCCGGGGACCCGTCGTGCGGCACGCACGTGCGCTTCCGGCTCGGCGGCGAAACGTTCCCGCCGGAGGTGGTTTACAAGATATACACGCACCGACCGGTGACGGACGTGTGCGCGTTCGCGCCGAGGGATTACGCCGCCAGCCGAGCGGCGGCGGCCGGGTCGCGCGATCGATCATCAGGTGCGTTCTATACACTGGTTCCCATACGACCGCGTTGGCGTGGTGAACGCCGATCCTTAAGGACTTTTGCCGTCGTCTCTCTCCGCCCAGCCCCCGCTTTCAGTCCCCGCCATCGACGCCTTTCAGCGCCAACTGACGCCTTTGAACTCCACCCCGACATTCGCTCGTATAGAACGGCCCTCACGCCGCGGATGGTACGCGCGCGTCGAGAACAACGCGTGGCGGCCGGTCCGCGACGTCGGCGCGCTGGAAGAGCGCGAGAACGAGACGACGGCGAGCGCGCGGCGCGAGTCGATCCGAGACGCGTACACGTTCCACCTGAGCCCGAGCGCGCGGCGGGACGCGACGGAGAGGCGGCGGCGCGAACGGAGGGTGGAGTGGATGCGGAAACTGTACGGGTTTCAAGCGATGCGCCGCGGCGGGGGCGGCGGGAGCGACGCCGGCGCCGGCGCGCCTCGAGGGTCGGGGTCGACGCGCGTGGACGCGGACGGGGACGATCTTGATCTTGATGTCGACGCGACGTTCGCGCAGACGGACGAGGAGAGGGCGTTACTGAGCTGGTCTTCGGCGCTCGACTTCGACGCGTATCAGCGGATGTGGTCGACGCTGTCGTGCGGCGCGCCGTCTGAGTCGACCGCGCCGAGGGGGATCGGCGAGACCGCGATCGAGGCGTCGGCGCGGTTGGGGTTATCGGACGCGAACGCGTTCGGCGGGTATTTCGAATGAAAGTAGCGCGTGTCATAGTTCCATCGCAGGCGTCTCGCCCGACCCAGCAGGATGTCCCAAAAATGCACGACTGATGTCGGAAAAAAAAAAGAGACGTTGCGCGCCCATCGGACGTGACAACACCCCGCGCACATGGCGCGTCCCGCGTCCGCCGCGGCGCCCCCGCCCGGCGCGTCCAAGGCTGACCTCGGCGGCTGGAGCGACCGACTCGCGTCGATACGCAACAACATGGAGAGCAGCATCGAGCAGATGCGGTGCGAGCTGTCGAGCGAGCTGTTCGAGGACGACGACGACGACGAGGTGCCGTCCGACGAGCCCAAGCTGATCGCGTCGAGCGCGGACGCCGCGATGGCGACGCGGTGCGACGACGCGAGGCGCGAGCTCGCGACGATGCTCGAGGACGTTAAGACGTCCGTCGCGGCGTACCGGAAGGAGGTCGAGAGCGCGCGCGCGAGCGGCGCCGGCGCGATCGCCGCGGCGCGTTCGAACGCCGCGTCGTCGTCGTCGTCGTCGAACGCGAAGGCGAACGACGACGACGCGCTCGCGCGCGTCGTCCTCGCGAACGCGTCGCTGAAGCGCGAGGTCGAGCGCTTGACCGCGCGCGCGAACGCGTCCGAGACGGAGCTCGCGACGAGGCTCGCCGCGCTCGAAGAATCGGTCGAGACGAGGGTGCGCGACGCGATGCGACGCGTCGAGACCGCGGTCGCGAGGGACGTGACCGAGAGCGTCGACCGACGCGTGGACGTCCGTCTGCGAGAGTCCGAGCGA
>NW_003315901.1:0-6218 GCF_000151265.4 Micromonas pusilla CCMP1545 | reverse complement strand
GATCGAGCGCGCGGAAAAGATGATGCGGAAGATGATGGACGAGCAGACGAGTAGTACGAATAATAACGCTCCGGCAGTGGCGGTTATGCCGCCGCCGGCGACGACGACGACGACGAAGACGTCTGCCGCGTTTTCGCCGGCGATTCCGCCGACGCGACCGGCGGTCGTCGAGAAGAAGGACGAGCCCGCGCCCGCGCCCGTCGCGGGCGGCGGGCGACCGGGGCGACGCGCGGTTCCCGTGGAGAGACAGCCGTCGCCGACGCCGTTGGGCGCGGATTTCGATGACTCCAGCGACGAAGAGTTCGCGTTCGCGGACGGAGGAAAAAACGCCGCCCTGGCCCCGGCCCCGGCGCCGGCGACGACGACCGGCCTCGCGGACGCGCTCCTCGCGCCGGTCGCGCGCTCGAACCCGAGACCGAGGCCGTCGCCGATCGACGCGAGCGGCTCGAGTCTCGACGACGACGAGGTGTTAGAGTTTGGGTCGCGGCGCGCGTCGGGCGGCGGCGGGACGGGGTCGTCGTCCGCGGCGGCGTCGACGTCGGCGTCGACGTCGCGGCCGCCGACGCGGGTATCCCCGCGCGCGTCCCCGGCCGCGTCCCCGCGCGCGTCCCCGGCGGCGTCGCCTCGCGCGAAACCCGTCCAAGTGTTCGGCGGCGTGCTCGGGAACGTCCTCGGCGGAGGCGCGCGGAACCGTCAGCCGAGAGGGGGCAACGAAGACGCGCCCGCGGCGTCGGCGTCGACGACGGGCGGCGGCGGCGGCGGCGGCGCGTTCCTCCCGGGCGTCCTCGGCGGCGATTTACCCGGCGCGTCCGCCGATCCCTTCGCCGCGCGGACGGTCTCGACGCCGCGGACGACGCCGCGACGCGCGGCCGCGGACATGACGGGCGCGAACTCGCCGGAGTTATTATCGGAGATCCCGTCGCTCGGCGCCGGCGCCGGCGCGGGCGTCGGATTCGACGACGACGACGACGACGACGACGACGAGTTCGCTTTCGAAGCCGCGGGGGAGGAGCCGGAGCTGGATCCGGAGCCCGCGGCGGCGTCGACGCCGGTCGCGGCGCCGGCAGGTAACGCCGCGGCGAGAACGCCGAGCGCGAGTCCGTTCGCGGGCGCGGCGGCGAGACGGTTCGGGGGCGCGTCGCCGTTTACGAAACGACGCGCGCCGCTCCCCGCGCCCGCGGATCTCGGCGTGATCGACGACGAGGACTTGGAAGACATCGTGATGTGATCGAGTCGCGATCGCGACGCAACGTGCTCTGCGCGACGCGTGATGGCGATGCGATGGGATGTTTGTTGTTCGTGTTACAGATAGTATACTGTGCGTGCGACGCGCGAGTCCGAAACGACGGGGGCGTCCTCCGTCCATCCGTCCGCGTCACCCTCGGAGGAGGTCGCACGTTTCGTTCGCGCGCTCCGGCGGGTTCTTCTTCTTCGCCCTGGGACCCACGACGCCGTCCACCCACGCCTGCGGGTCCGGGAACGTCCCCGCCCGCGCCGCGGCCTCACTCGCGGCCGCCTCCGCCTCCGCCGCGGCGCTCATCGCCGCCATCGCGTCCCCCCGCGCGCACCCCTCGAGACACGACGCTTTGATCGCGGGATCGATGCTCTCCGGCAGAGGCTCCTGACCGAAAAACATCCGGCACGAGCAGTCGTTAAAGTTGGGCTGCATGTACACCGGCGTCCCGAACTCGCTGCGCATGACGTCCTGCGCCGGGAGCTTGCACTGGTTCACGCACACGCTCGCGCATCCGCTCGCCTCGAGGTAGCGACATTTCTTCACGTTGACGACGGTGACTCGCTTCCCGCCTTGACCCGCGAGCGTCTCGCGCGTCGTCGGGCCGAACATCCACTCCGCCGCCTCGCTCGCGACGGTCGCGTTCATCTCCCTCAAGATCTCCGAAGGGACGAGCGCTTGCATCGCGCCGAGCGCGAACGGCGGCATCCCGGACGTTATCTGCTTCCGCATCAGATTTCCAATATCCGATCGAAGCTTCTCCGGCGGCGTCGCGTCGCGCAACATGAGCGCCGCCTCCACGAGCGCGTCGTACGACGTCGGGTCCCCGCGCGGTTTCACGCGCGCGAGCTCGGAGAGCATCCGGACGTTCATCTCGATCGCGAGCTTGTCCGCGGGGGAGTCGACGTACGTCGCCTTCGCCTCCGGGGTGCCGTGCACGGCGGCGGGATAGCGCACGGTGGACTGTCCGAGGAAGGAGTAGCTCATCGTCTCCGCGCGCTGCGTCGATCGCGCGTCGGTCTTGTGCGCGGCCCATCGCGGCGTCGAGTTCGCGCCCGGCTCGGCGGTTCCGCCCGCGCCCGCGCCCCCGCGCGCGTCGTCGTCGCCGTCGTCGCTTCGGAGCGTCCTCGGCAAGGCCCGCGCGTTCTCTTCCTTCCATCGCTTCAGGCGCTCCGGGTTGCTGTTCGGAACGTTCTCCTCCGATCCCTTCGATTCCTTGATGTGCGGGACGATGCGTCGCCGCGGACCGCGGTTCTTCCGTCCGACGCCCTTCGGGCCGTCGTTCTTGAAGTCGCCCAAGCGTTCCTGCCACGTCGGCTCCCTCGGCGGCTCCGGCGGCTGCTGCACGAGTATCGCGCGCGTCGTCGTCGTCGCGCGACGACGTCGACCGGATTTATCCGTCGCCACGTTTTTTTTTTTGGGTTTCGACGACGACGACGACGACGACGCGCGGAGGCCTTCGCCGAGCGCGAACGCGCACGAGCGCGCGTGGAGCGCGGTGGACGCCATCGGATGCGACGCCGCGCGCGATGTCGCGGTCGCGGGCGTTCGCTTCGGGACGTCGCGAGCACCCCGCGGCTGCGTTTGTGAGACGCGCGCGACGCGCGCGATCGAGACGGTTAACGTGAGCCGCGCGAACGCGCCGATCGAAAGATCCACGATCGCGCTCGCGACGACGAGTCACAGACGGTCGAATCGTTCCGACTCCCTTCCCGCGATCTCGATAGATCTCCGCGCGTCCACCGACCGACTTCGAACCGGCGGAAACCAAACGAGGCGAAGTGCCGAAAAACCAAAATGCATTAAATTCAGTTTCGCCCGCGCCCCCGTCGTCCCCGCGCGCGCCCGATGGGGCGGCGCGCCCCCCTCGCCGCGGCGGTCGCGCTCCTCTCCGTCATCTGCGCGACGTCCGCCCAGGAGACGCCGCTCGTGGGCGCGCCGTACGAGGGCCTCTCCGGCGTCGTCGGCGACGTCGAGATCGTCACCGGAGACAACGCGACGTACGTGTTCAACGGGACCCACCGATGCGTGGACTGCGCGAACTACACGCTCCCGAGCTCGTGTTCGAACTGCACGGCCGCGGAGTTCCCCGCGTTCAACGACACGCACTACTGTTTCACGTGCGGTAACCGCGAGCACATCGAGACGTGCGACGGGCCGTGCGCGCGGTACGTCTTCAACGGAACGCACTCGTGCATCGCGTGCTCAAACTACACGGACGCGAGCACGTGCGGGGACTGCCAGGAGATACACACGCTGCAGACGGGCGAGGTGGGCGCGTCGCCGTACGACGCCCCGCCCGGGGAGTACCTGTGCCAGCCGGACATCTTGGAGAAGTCGGACACGTGCGTCGCGGTGGCGTGGAACGACTCGTACGTCGCGCGGCCGCATCCGGTGATCGCGTCTCGCGCGCTCGCGCGCGACGGCAGACGACGCGTCGTCGACGAGGGCGGACACCCGATCACGCTTCCGATGAAGTGGTTCAACGGCGATCGATTAGCGCCGTTGGGGCCGGACGAGCCGGACCTCGAAGGGAGCGACAGGGATTACGTCCTCGCGTTCGAGATGTTCGCGCAGATGCGAAACTGGGCGTTTTTCGACGCCGGGATGATCACGAACGAGATCTGGGATAAGCTCCACGCGCCGCTGGAGGACTGCGGGCTCGAGACCGAGGCGGCCCTGAACGCGTCGTTCTCGTGGGCCACCGGGCGGCAGCTCGGGCGCGTCGGGATTTTGAACATGCTGCGGAGTCCGTGGTGGCACGGCGGCGACATCGCGGATCAGACGCGGCACTACATCGACGCCGCGCAGGCGGATTTTCTGTGCGTCGTCGCGCCCGAGCTCGCGACGGACGCGAAGTACGAGACGTGGTTGTACAGGAACCAGTGCGCGGATATTCGCGCGGCTCTGAACCTCGCGCCCGGGTACTCGCCGCCGTGCTGGTACGGCGCGTACCGGCGGTTCTACGACGACGGCGGACGCGACTACCCCGCGGATTACGACTTTACCATTCAGCAGCCGTGGAGCCAGGGCGGGCACTGGGACGAGCACGCGAAGCGGCGAGGTCTGGGGTACACCCCCGTGGGACACAAGACGCCGCCAGAGGTGACGAACGCGAACGCGGCGACGGAGACTCGACCGCTGGGGGATCACACGCCGACCGGCGACAGAGGAACGACGCAGAGGAACGACGCGACGACGCCGACGCCGACGCCGACGCCGCCGCCGCCGTCCGTCGCGGGCGTCCCCGTGACCGACGCGCTCTCGACGCGGTACCCCTCGATGCCGGCGCGGAGCGCGTACGCGCTGTGGCGCGACGCCACGAGCGCGGACGGCGCGCCGGCGCACGCGAACGACGACGAGCGCATGGAGTACCTGAAGCGCGCGTGCGACGACGTGAAGTACGCGGCTGAGACGTACGCGCTCGGCGGGTCGTGCGTCGTGACGGCGAGTTGGACGGTGGAGGGGTTCGTGGAGGGGGCCGCGCGCGGGGTGTTTTTGATCGCGGAGTGGATGCGTCGGGCGTTTCACAGCGTCGAGTTGGGGGACGGGCCGGTGTTTTTGGACCCGGGGGACGTGCCGTCGTCGACGTTCGCGTGGTCGCCGGACGCCGCGTGAGTAGCGAGACGAAGTGAGTTTGCGACGTAGTACCTAAACCTAGTAGCGGCTCGAGTATTCTCTATTAGCTAGACGATCTCCTCGTCCGTTTTCTTCCTCGCGAGGTCGGCCTCAAACTTCGCCGCGATGTCCAGGTAATCCACGCGGTCCTTCGTCGCCTCCTCCGCCATAAACTCCGCCATGACCTTCTCCATGTGCCTCTGCGACAGCTCGAAACACCCCAACGACGCCGCCGTCTCGCCGTCGTCGTCCGGTATGCCAACCTCCGCGCCCTTCGACAGCAGAAGCGCGCACATCCCCGGGAGCTCGACGACGCACGCGTAGTGCAGCGGCGTCGCGCCGTCGTCGTCGCGCGCGTTGATATTCGCGCCGGCGTCGATGAGCGCCTCCGCGATGTCGATCTTATCGCCGTCCGCGGCGTGGTGCAACGCCGTGCATCCTCGCGCGTCGACGCGGTTCACGACGTCGACGACGCTCTCGTCTTCGTCGGCGTCCGCGGACGCGCGCGCGAACCCGAGCATGAGCTGTACGGAGTCCAGATCGCCGTTCTTGACGTGGCGGATGAGCGGCGACGGCGCGGACGCCGCCGACGCGTCGTCGTCGTCCGCGTCCGGGGCGTCGACGACCGCCGCCGGGCGCGAGAATACCGGTCCGCCGAACCCGCCGTCGTCGGCGTCGTCCTCGGTCCCGCCTCCGCCGCGTTCGTCGCCCGCCGCCTCCTCCTCCTCGCCCAACAGCGCGTCGACGAGCTCGACGTACGCGCCCTTGGCCTCGTCCGAGGGCATGTCCCCGAGCTTCTCCCACGCGCACCACTTGGCGTGTTTCGTCGTCCCGTCCGTCAGCACGCGCGGCTTCGCGCCGACGCATCGCCCGCGCGTCGCCTGCTTGTACAGCGCGTACGCGCGGAGCTTGTCGTCGTTCGGGACGCGCTTGAGGTTCGCGCGGCCGAAGCGATCGGACGCGGCCGCGAACGCGGCGTCGAGGTCCGCGTCGAACGCGGAGAGGAGCGCCGCCTGCGCGCGAGATCTCGCGGTCGCGTACGCGGATCCGAAGGCGGCGTCCGTCTCGCCGCCGCCGTCGCCGCCGTCGCCGCCGTCGCGCGTCGCCGCCTTGGATTTCTCGCGGCGCCGCGCGCGCGAGGACGTGAAGAACCCGATCCCCGCGCCGAGCGCGAGCGCGAGCGCGGCCCCGAGCGGCGGCTTACCCATGGACGCGCCCGGCGGCGGACGCGCGCGCGTGCGATGTTTACAAAAAAATCGTTTCAACTCAAATAAAAATAGCGGCGCCGACAGCCTATCGACGCTGAGGACGACGCTCGCTCGTCATCGTCAGTGCTCGCTCTTCTTCCGGCTCTGCGCCTTGCGCT